>NC_081552.1:8831447-9075000 GCF_963082655.1 Stomoxys calcitrans
TGTCCCGATCGGTTCACTTTTCTTTTGGGGTCGTACTTTTAGGGTAAGGGGAAGGGTCCACCCCCCTACCGATATCAGCAAATTATAAAGCCTATTGCTCCTTCTGGATCATTCCCCACAATCTATAAAAATTTGAAAGAAATCGGTTCTGCCGTTTTTGAGTCTATACGGAACAAACAAATTTACAAACCCACAAACAAACAAACATACATACAAACAAACATACAAACAAACACAAATTAATTTTTAAATATATAGATAAATATCAGATACATTTATTTTAATAAAACTTAAGTTTCAAATATTATTCACATTCTTAAGAAGGGTTTTAAAGAAACATCGAAATGTGCGAAGAACCTTTTGTTTTAATAAAAAATCACATCTTTTTTTCTAATTTTAATGAATTTTATCTAAAAATCAATTTATATAAATGAAATTTTCTATAAACATTTTTTCTATAGAATATTTTTTATACAGTTGCGACAAAAAATTATTTTTCTTCCATGTGGAATACTGCTTCCATAACTTTATCCACTAAAGAAGTCCAAAATTCCATAGACAGACTAATAAACAACATTTCTTTGTTATATTATATCAAACAAGAACAAACATGTTGGGTGGGAACTCTTCTTGAATTATTGATTTGCAAAAGTTTCACCAACAAGTTTTTTATGGCACTTTTTACTCTTAGCTTAACATTTCTTTTTTATGTGGAAGCAAGCTAGCAATGTACCCTCATATCCTTGGGAATTATGACACTTCTCATCCAAATATACTTATGGGGTAATGAGATATGCAAAACTTATTAATACACACACCAAGTCAAGGAGGGGAAAAACCGAAAATCCAGAAAGGCAAAACCCACAACATTACCCAGGATGGGTAAAAACTATTTTTTTCCTTGAGAATAATTCCCCACGAAATATGAAGCAGAAAAAAGTTAACACTGAACATATGATTTTTGTTATGTTAACAGAGCTTACTGTTCCTTTATGGGATGTTCGTGGGCAAATATGCATTTGCAAGCAAAGCTCAAAGTTGTTTATAATTTTCGCATTTCGTTCTTATTTTTATACCCTCCACCATAAGATGGGGGGTATACTAATTTCGTCATTCTGATTGTAACTACTCGAAATATTCGTCTGAGACCCCATAAAGAATATATATTCTTGATCGTCGTGAAATTTTTTTTTCTTGGGTCTTGACTTCTTGAGCCTCTAGAGGGGTCAATTCCTATCCGATATGGCTGAAATTTCGCAAGACGTTTTTTATTGTTATTGATATCCAACAACTGTGCCAAATATGGTTTAAATCGGTTCATAATCTGATATAGCTGTCATATAAACAGATCTGGGGACTTGACTTCTTGAGCTTCTAGAGGGGTCAATTCCTATCTGATATGGCTGAAATTTCGCAAGACGTTTTTTATTGTTACTTTCAACAACTATGTCAAATAAAGTACAAGTCGGTTCATAATCTGATTTAGCTGCCATGTAAACCGATCTGGGATCTTGACTTCTTGAGCCTCTAGAGGTCGCAATTATTATCCGATTTGCCTGAAATTTTGTACGACGGATTCTCTCATGACCATTAACATTCGTGTTTATTATGGTCTGAATCGGTCTATAGCCCGATACAGCTCCCATATAAATCGATCTCTCCATTTTACTTCTTGAGCCCACAAAGAGCGCAATTCTTATTCGAATTGGCTGACATTTTGCACAGGTCTCCAACGTATAATTTAATTGTGGTCCAAACCGGACTATATCTTGATATCGCTCTAATAGCAGAGCAAATCTTTTCTTATATCCTTTTTTGCCTAAGAAGAGATGCCGGGAAACAATGCGACAAATGCGATCCATGGTGGAGGGTATATAAGATTCGGCCCGGCCGAACTTAGCACGCTTTTACTTGTTCTTTACTTGTTTTTGCTGTTGCTGTTTTGTCACAAGAGCCTTAGCACAAGCATGCAAAGAAAACTAAATTAATGATGCTAGTTTTTATTTATGCAAAGGAAGGTGACAATGTTGAAATCACAAACTCGTATGTGGTGATAAATGCAAGTTGTGCACAGAAATTGTCAAAGCATAAATTTTTCTGGGGAGAAAACGATATGCTTTGGGTGGACTATCTTATTATACCCACCACCGAAGGATGGGGGTATATTCATTTTGTCATTCCGTTTGCAACACATCGAAATATCCATTTCCGACCCTATAAAGTATATATATTCTTGATCAGCGTAAAAATCTAAGACGATCTAGACATGTCCGTCCGTCTGTCTGTTGAAATCACGCTACAGTCTTCAAAAATAGAGATATTGAGCTGAAACTTTGCACAGATTTTTTTTTTGTCCATAAGCAGGTTAAGTTCGAAGATGGGCTATATCGGACTATATCTTGATATAGCCCCCATATAGACCGATCCGCCGATTTAGGGCCTTAGGCCAATAAAAGCCACATTTATTATCCGATTTTGCTGAAATTTGGGACAGTGAATTGTGTTACGTCCTTCAACATCCTCCGTAAATATGGCTTAGATCGGTCCAGATTTAGATATAGCTACCATATAGACCGATCCTTCAATTTAGGGTCTTAGGCCCATAAAAGCCACATTTATTATCAGATTTTGCTGAAATTTGGAACAATGAGTTTTCTTAGACCCTTCGACAGCTTGCGTTAATATGGCTCAGATCGGATCAGATTTGGATATAGCTGCCATATAGACCGATCCTCCGATTTAGGGTGATAGGCCCATAAAAGCAACATTTATTATCCGATTTTGCTGAAATTTGGGGAAGTGCGTTGTCTTACGCCCTGCGATATCCTCCGTTAATATGGCTCAGATCGGTTCAGATTAAGATATAGACCGATCCTCCGATTTAGGGTCTTAGGCCCATAAAAGCCACATTTATTATCCGATTTTGCTGAAATTTGGGACAGTGAGTTATGTAAGGCCCTTCGACATCCTTCGTTAATATGGGTCAGATCGGTTCAGATTTGGATATAGCTGCCATATAGACCGATCCTCCGATTTAGGGTCTAAGGGCCATAAAAGCCACTTTTATAATCCGATTTTGCGGAAATGTCAGATAGAACAATATTCTATCTGACATTTTTATACCCATCACCATAGGATGGGGGTGTATTAAACTAGTCATTCCGATTGTAACACCTCGAAATATTGATCTAGGACCCAATAAAGTATTTATATTCTTGATCGTCACGAAATTCTGATTCGAACTACAATAGACACATCCGTCCGTCCGTCTCTCGAAATCGGTCGAACGCGTAAAGCTAACCGCTTGAAACTTTCCACAAATACTTAATATTGACGTAGGTCGTTGAGGATTGGAAATATGTCATATCGGTTCAGATTTGGATATAGCTCCCAACCGATCTCCTGACTTAACTTCTTGAGCCCCTGGAATCCCCAATTTTTCACCCGATTTAGCTGAAATTTTGCACATTGTGTTCTGTTATGAACATCGACCAAGAACCTAATATAGCTCCCATATAAACCGATCACCCGATTTGAATTTTTGAGCACTTACAAGCGACAACTTTTGTCCGGTTTGGTTGAAATTTTGCATGTAATGTTTTGTTATTACTTCCAAACACTGTGCCAAGTACATTTCAAATCGGTCTATAACCTGATATAACTCCCATATAACCTGATCTCCCGATTTGACATTTTTAGCCTTTACAAGCCACCATTTTTGCCCGATTTGGCTGAAATTTTCCACGTAGTGCTTTGTTATGACTTTCAACAACTGTGGCAAGTATGGTCCAAAACGGTCATGAACTTGACATAGCTCCCATATAAACCGATCTCCCGATTTGACTTCTTGAAAATTCAATTTTCATCCGATTTGACTTTGGCACATAGTATACTGTTATAGCTCCCAACAACGGAGCTAAGTACGGTCCAAATCGGTCTTTTACCTGATATAGCTCCCATATAAACCGATCTTGCGGCTTCTGAGCCCCTCGAAGCCGCAATTTTTGTCCAATTTGGCTGAAAGTTTGTACATAGTGTTCTGACTCCCAACAACTGTGCCAAGTACGGTCCAATTAGATATAACTAGATATATTGGGTTGCCCAAAAAGTAATTGCGGATTTTTTAAAAGAAAGTAAATGAATTTTTAATAAAACTTAGAATGAACTTTAATCAAATATACTTTTTTACGCTTTTTTTATAAAGCAAGCTAAAAGTAACAGCTGATAACTGACAGAAGAAAGAATGCAATTACAGAGTCACAAGCTGTGAAAAAATTTGTCAACGCCGACTATATGAAAAATCCGCAATTACTTTTTGGGCAACCCAATAGCTCCCATATTTAAGCAGAGTCCATGGTGGTGGGCCCACAAAATTCGGCACGGCCGAACTTAGCACGCTTTTACTTGTTTGGGATTTATTCATGTTTTAGAAACTGTTTCGATGAAAAATTTTTATTTACATTTACATTTGATTTATATAACAAGTAAAGGCATGCTAATTTCGGCGGGCCAATTCTTGAGAACCCTCCACCACGGATTCTGCTAAAAATTTATACAAAATAAATTTAGTTGAATGGCATAATTTGATTCTATATACCAAACTTTTGTTAAACCAGCAAAAATTAAAGCTTTTAGGAACCGAACAAGGATGACAGGTTTACATGGGAGCAATATCAGGTAATAGACTGATTTGGACCGTATTTGGCACAGTTATTGGAATCGTAACAGAACACTGCATGCAACATTTCAGCTAAATCAGACAAAAGTTGTGGAATGTAAGGGATCAATAAGTCAAATCGGTAGATCGGTTTATATGGGAGTTATATCAGCTTATAGATCGATTTGTTAAAAGTCTAACAGAACACCACATGCAAAATTTCAGGAAAATAGGACAAAAGTGGCGGCTTGTAATGGCTTAAGAAGTGAAATCGGGAGATCGGTTTATATGGGAGCTATATCTGGTTATAGACCGATTTGAACCATACTTGGAGCAGTTGTTGGAAGTCATAACAGAACACCATGTGCAATGTCAAATCGGACATTTGCGGCTTCCAGAGGCTCAAGAAGTCAAATCGGGAGATCGTTTTAAATTGGAGCTATATCTAAATCCGAACCCATTTGCAATTTCCAACGACCTTCGTCAATACTTGGTGTTTCGAGAGACGGACGGATTGACGAACATGGCTAGATCGACTCAGAACGTCGAGACCAGAATATATAAACTTTATGGGGTCTTAGACGAATATTTCAAGGTGTTATAAACAGTATGACTAGATTAGTATACCTCAATCCTATGGTGGTGGGTATAAAAACTAGTATGGTAAGGCAAAAGGTGGGCGGTGTCGATATCTGAACCGATTTGGATGGACTTCGGCAGAGGTGTACAGATGGTTACTAAAACACTCTGTACCAAATTTGAAGAAAGTCCTTTCAATATTGTAGTAACACCCACCGTTGTTATCTAAGTATCCAACAGAGTATACTGATATCCTAATTTGAATTCAGAAAAAATTTTCATTATACCCACTCCCATAGGATAGTCTTTTCGTTTGCAACACATCGAAATATCCATTTCCGACCCTACAAAGTATATGTATTTCTGATAGTCACAAAATTCTAAGACGATTTAACGATAACCGTGTATCTGTCCATCTGTGTGTCCGTCAGTTGTAATTAAGCTACAGCCTTTAAAAACTAAGATATTGAGATGAAATTTTGCACAGATTCGTATTTCTTTCATACGCAGGTTAAGTTCTCGAATGGGCCAATCTGACGATGAAGGGTCTTAATCCCATAAAACCCGTATTCTTTATACAATTTAGAAAACAGGACTCGGGTATTCAAACCAAATATGGCCTATATCGGAGCATATATAATCTTCCGATTGAGGGTCTTAAGCCCATAAAAGCCGTGATTATTATACAATTTCTCTGAAATTTAAAATAGTGAGTTGCTCTAAGCCACCTGACATCCGACTCAAATATGGTTCAGATTGGACAATATTTAGATATCCATGACATCAGGGACGTTGTTTTATTTTGGCGGGGGCCACCCCACTTTTTTATACCCTCCACCATAACATGGGGGGTATATTAATTTCGTCATTCTGTTTGTAACTACTCGAAATATTCGTCTGAGACCCCATAAAGTATATATATTCTCGATCGTTGCGACATTTTATGTCGTTCTAGCCATGTCCGTCCGTCTGTCTGTCGAAAACACGCTAACTTCCGAAGGAGTAAAGCTAGCCGCTTGAAATATTGCACAAATACTTCTTATTAGTGTAGGTAGGTTGGTATTGTAAATAGGCCATATCGGTCCATGTTTTGATATAGCTGCCATATAAACCGATCTTGAGTCTTGAATTCTCGATCCTTTAGAGTGTGCAATTCTTATCCAATTGGAATGAAATTTTGCACGACGTGTTTTGTTATGATATCCAATAACTGTGCCAAGTATGGTTCAAATCGGTCCATAACCTAATATAGCTGCCATATCAATTGATCTTGGGTCTTCTTGAGCCTCTAGAGTGCGCAATTCTTATGCAAATTGAATGAAATTTTGCACGACGTGTTTTGTTATGATATCCAACAACTGTGCCAAGTATGGTCCAAATCGGTCCATAACCTGATATAGCTAACATATAAACCGATCTTGGATCTTGACTTCTTGAGCCCTAGAGGACGCAATTATTATCCGATTTGCCTGAAATTATGTACTACGGATCCTCTCATGACCATAAACATACGTGTATATTATGATCTGAATCGGTCTATAGCCCGATACAGCTCCCATATAAATCGATCTCTCTATTTTACTTCTTGAGCCCCCAAAGGGCGCAATTCTTATTCGAATTGGCTGACATTTTACACAGGTCTCCAACATGTAATAATATAAGAATAGCAGAGCAAATCTTTTCTTATATCCTTTTTTGCCTAAGAAGAGATGCCGGGAAAAGAACTCGGCAAATGCGATCCATGGTGGAGGGTATGTAAGATTCGGCCCGGCCGAACTTAGCACGCTTTTACTTGTTTAAATATCGAAAATTCCCAAATACTTCTGTTACTGTGGAATTAGTTAAGATACTTAAAATTTTTTTGAAAATTGTGGTTGTTGTTTTAGCATTGTATTGTAGACTGAGGTGGCAGCCCATGCCGGTGAAGGTCTTCATCGGGTCTCATGGCAGCGGATTGTGGTCGTTATTGGTTGCAAGAACTGACCAATCGGCGGCGACATTTGGTCATAAAGTCAGAGCTGAATTTTGCACTGATTGCCAATACACTATTTAAAGGCCAAATCTAATCTTTCAAAGTGTGGTTGTCTTTGCGAATATCTGTTGAAAGTTGTATTAATGGCTTCGAACGCTAGACAACGGCTCTTACGTGTGCACAGGTGCATGTCGCAGCCATTCGAATCTCCGTTAATGCTCATCTCGAAAGAGGGACAAAATTAAAAATTGTTTAAACAAATGATCTTCCCTCTAACCGGCAAAAACAAAAACTTGAAAATAAAAAGTCGGCAGAGCCTGTCCGGGATTCAAACCTGGCCGCATGGAGTAGCAGCGAGAGCCTTCGCTGTTGTCTTGAGTTAGAAGCCATTAATACAACTTCCAAAAGATGTACACAAATGATGTGTGTATGCCATGAAAGCTAAGAAGTTGTAAAGAAAACAAGTAAAAGCGTGCTAAGATCGGCTGGACCGAATGTTGGAGACCTGTGTAAAATGTCAGCCAATTCGAATAAAAATTGCGCTCTTTGGGGGCTCAGGAAGTAAAATAGAGTATCAGGCTATAGACCGTATCAGGCTATAGATCGAAAGGTGTCGGACTTGTTTTGTGCTTACATCGTAGACACGTTTTCTCAGTATATTCGGTATAAATACGATCTACCAATATATGGCCCTTGAAGCCTCCACACCTAGTATGGCCGATGAGCTATTCTATCCAAATGACGAAACGCGTCCCTTAGTGGTTAATATGTATCGTGATCTCTAGCTTTCCTTTTCCATTGCAAAAATCTTCGATCATGGAGCACGTATCGAAAGAGAGACAAAGCGAAATATTACTCATTATTCTTTGGAAAAGTTTTTTAGACTAACAAGCAAATAATTCATTTAAAGACATTTTTATACCCTCCACCATAGGATGGGGGTATACTAATTTCGTCATTCTGTTTGAAACTACTCAAAATATTCGTCTGAGACCACATAAAGTATATATATTCTTGATCCTCGCGACATTTTATGTCGATCTAGCAATGTCCGTCCGTCTGTCCATCCGTCCGCCTGTCTGTCGAAAGCACGTTTACTTCCGAAGGAGTAAAGCTAGCCGCTTGAAATTTTGCACAAATACTTCTTATTAGTGTTGGTCGGTTGGTATTGTAAATGGACCATATCGGTCCATAACCTGATATAGCTGTCATATAAACCGATCTGGGGTCTTGACTTCTTGAGCCTCTAGAGGGCGCAATTCATATGCGAATTGAATGAATTTTTGCACGAAATATTTTGTTATGATATCCAACAACTGTGCCAAGTATGGTTGAAATCGGTTCATAACGTGATATAGCTGCCATATAAACAGATCTGGGATCTTGACTTCTTGAGCTTCTAGAGGGCGCAGTTCCTATCCGATTTGGCTGAAATTTTGCATGACGTATTTTATTCTTACTCTCAACAACTGTGTCAAATAAGGTTCAAATCGGTTCATAACCTGATATAGCTGCCATATAAACCAATCTGGGATTTTGACTTCTTGAGCATCTAGAGGTCGCAATTATTATCCGATTTGCCTAAAATTTTGACGGCGAATCCTCTCATGATCATCAACATACGTGTTTATTATGGTCTGAATCGGTCTATAGCCCGATACAGCTCCCATATAAATAGATCTCTCTATTTTACTTCTTGAGCCCCCAAAGACGCAATTCTTATTCGAATTGGCTGACATTTTACACAGGTCTCCAACACATAATTTAATTGTGGTCGAAATCGAACCATATCTTGATATCGCTCTAATAGCAGAGCAAATCTTTTCTTATATCCTTTTTTTGCCTAAGAAGAGATGCCGGGAAAAGAACTCGACAAATGCGATCCATGGTGGAGGATATAAAAGATTCGGCCTGGCCGAACTTAGCACGCTTTTACTTGTTTAAATTATTATTTTTTTACCCACCACCATTCCGTTTGCAACACATCGAAATACACATTTCCGACCCTATAAAGTATATATACTTCTGATCAGCGCAAAAATCTAAGACGATCTGGCATGTCCGTCCGTCTGTCTGTTGCAATCGCGCTACAATCTTTAAAAATAGAGATATTGAAATTAAACTTTGCACAGATTCTTTTTTATCCATAAGCAGGTTAAGTACGCAAATAGGACTGTATCTTGATATAGCCCCCATATAGACCGATCCGCCGATTTGGGGTCTTAGGCCTATAAAAGCCACATTTATCCAATTTTGCTGAAATTTGGGACAGTGAGTTGTGTTAGGCCAGTCGACATCATTTTTATACCCACCACCGTAGGATAGGGTGGTGGGTAAATAGTATATATATTTTGGATCGTCGTAAAACTCTAAGACGATTTAACGATGTCCGTTTGTCCGTCCGTCTGTTGTAATCACTCTACAGGTTTCAAAAATTGAGATATTGAGCTGAAATTTGGCACAGATACATCTTTTTGATGCGCTCTGGTTAAGTTCTTGAACGGGCCAACTCGGACTATATTTGGATATAGCTGCTATATGACCGATCTGCCGATAAAGTGTCTAATGCCCATAAAACTTAATTTTTCCGATTTTCCTGAAATTTAAAACTGTGAGTAGTTTTAGGCCCCCCGACATCCTTCCCAAATATGGTTCAGATCAGACTATATTTAGATATAGCTGCCATATAGACCGATCTGCCGATAAAGGTTCTAAAGCTCAAAAAGCTTTATTTATTGCCCAATGTAGAAGAAATTTTAAGCAGTGGGTTATTTTAAGCCTCCCGATACATGACCTAAGTATGGTTCAGATCGGACTATATTTAGATATAGCTGACATATAGACCGATCTCCCGATAAAGGGTCTGAAGCCCAAAAAGGAATAATTTTTTATTCAATTTCAATGAAATTTGAAATAGTGAGTAGTAGTAGCAAGTGGCCTAAAAATAGGACTGTATTTAGATATAGCTATCATATAGACCGATATGGCAGTTAAGGGTCTAAAGATCATAAAAGCTTTATTTAAATTAAAATTCAACAGTGATTTATATGTATAAGACCACTCAATGCCTGTGCCGAATTTGGGTGCAGAAGTTATGCAATTGAAACACACATTTACATTGGTGTTTTATTTTTTCTTCCAACATCCGCTTCGTAATTAAGCAGCAATAATTTTCAGCAAACAACATACTAAGCCTGCAGCTCTGTAATTGCAGTACTACTGCTACAATAGCAGCAATATTAACTACTAATATTCAGTAGACAGTATTTGCTATTTTCGGCAAACTTTTTTTTATGAGTGTAAAGCTTTAATTTTTGCTGGTTTGACAGAAGTTTTGTGAGTTGAGTTGTGAGTTGAGTTGTGAGTTGAGTTGTGAGTTGTAGAATAAAATTTCGTGCCAAGATTCGGCCGAACTTAGCACCCTATTACTAGTTTTATGTCAAGATGCGAAGATTAAAATAAAATTGTTGACAAAGTAGAAATTGGACAGTCATCTATGAAGTAAAATTAGAGTTTGTCAGCGATCAAAATTGGAGGCGGATGGTCATGTTCGTTAGTAAATAAGAAATTTAATTTTATTACAGCATCTTTAATTCAAAGTTTTGGTTCTTTGGCTCGTTTTCAGTGCTTAAATCTTACGAATAAGGAAAAATCGCCCAATCCATAATGAAGCCCCAAATGTACATATACACCAAACGAGAAAAAATGCGACTCGGTGTTAAAGTTGAATACGAAACTTTTATAAAAAATTGAGGTAAAGTCCCAGAGGGGTCGCCCTTCTCCAAAAACCACCCCAAAATGTATATGATATTGGAATACGAAACTTTTTAAAAAAAATTGGAGGTCATTTCTTCATCCTACCCCAAAATTATGTCCCAAATGGACATGTTTACCGAACGGGATAATATGGGATTCTTCGGAAAGGTATTTCAAAGTTAAACATAAATTATTACAAATTCTTTCAAAATTTGGACTATGTCAAAAGAGGGGCCGCAAAAACTTTGGGGTATAGTGAAGCACACCAGGCCACTATGTAGTATCTTATAAACCTTAGCTTGTAATAGAAATATTGGATGGTTATTTTCTACCTAAAATATTCTAAATATTGGTAAATTATTTCCTACTTCTTTGTAATTTAATACTGTGTACATAAACCCACACTCATTTTAAGGATCATAAAGGATATTTTATGACTGACTACTCAACCGAGTTAATTTTCAATCATCATCATCATCGTTATTGGAGCACAAATTGTTTTGACATCCCATTCACAATTCAATTTTGTTAAAGCTAAGGCAAACTTTAGTAGCACCATCAACAAATAGCAAAAGGATCAGTAGGAGGAGGAAAAGTAGTATCCATGAAAATATTGTGACAGCAAAATTTTGCTGTTTATTTGAAAATCACAAAAACTTGTTTTTACACTTGAAATGAAAGGAAAATAAATATTATAAACATTCACTTCCTGCTCTCTTTTTTTTGCATAGACGACATTCATTTTGATTGTTTACTTTTTGGAGTGATTTTCTAATGAAGAGTTGGCAATTTTGTTGACAAATATAATTTTATACCCAATGGCGCAATAGAGATGACTCGTTGGCAAGAAGGGCATTTAATCAAGTGAAAATATTTACCAATCTTTGTGCAAGATGAGTGTTCTATGCGCGGTATCTCTTTTTAGACAAACATAGAATATTGAATAAGAACTGTTATGCTATTGGAGCTATATCAAGTTATAGTCCGATTCGGACCATAAATGAATGCTGAACATTGTAGAAGACATTGTGTAATATTTCAGTTCATTCGGATAAGAATTGCGCCTTGTAGGGGCTCAAGAAGCAAAATCGGGAGATAGGTTTATATGGGAGCTGTATCAAGCTTTTGATCGATTCAGACCATACTAGACACGTATGTTGAAGGTGATGAGAAAAGCCGTTGTACAAAATTTCACCCTTTCTAGAGGTTCAAGAAATCAAGATCCCAGATCGGTTTATATGGCAGCTATATCAGGTTATGAACTGATTTGCGCCATATTTAGCTCAGTTATTGGAAGTCATAACAAAACACCTCAAGAGGTCAAGATCCAAGATCGGTTTATATGAAAGCTATACCAGATTATGACCGATTTGAATCATACTTAGCGTAGTTATAAGAAGTGCTACCAAAACACTACGTGCAAAAAATTTCAATAAAATCGGACGGGAATTGCGTCCTCTAGAGCCTCAAGAAGTCCAGACCCAAGATCGGTTTATATGGCAGCTATATCAAAACAAGTACCGATTTAAACCACACCTCGCACAGTTGTTGGATGTCATAACAAAACACTATGTGCAAAATTTCATTCCAATCGTATAAGAATTGCGCACTCTAGAGGCTCAAGAAGTCAAGACCCAAGATCGGTTTATATGGCAGCTATATCAAAACATGGACCGATTTGGCCCATTTACATTACCAAGCGACCTACACTAATAGAAAGTATTTGTGCAAAATTTCAAGCGGCTAGCTTTATTCCTTCGAAAGTTTGCGTGCTTTCGACTGACAGACGGACGGGCATGGCTAGATCGACTTAAAATGACATGACGATCAAGAATATATATACTTTATGGGGTCTTAGACGCATATTTCGAGGTGTTACAAACAGAATGACAAAATTAGTATACCCTCATCCTATGGTGGAGGGTATAAAAATTAGTTTGGCGACAAAATGGTAACGAGGATTAAAAAACAGAACGTTGGCAAAATGTATTCTAATTAAACTAAAACCTAAAAAAATAAATAAAAAAAAAACTAAAAACACATGGGCAGTTCCCAAAAACAGTTTACCAAACAAGCATTTTTCAAATAAATCCAAATGCATTTTTTGGTTAACACCAGTAGGTAGGACTTTATAAATCTACAAAAAAGTTCGGACTTTGTTGATATCTATATATATAAAAATTAATTTGTGTTTGTTTGTTTGTTTGTGAGTTTGTAAATTTGTTTGTTCCGTATAGACTCAAAAACGGCTGAGTTTCGAACTCGAAATCATCCGATGAACACTTTGTGGCATAAAACTACTAAATCACTCCCATGTGTTAGAAAACTGTGTCTATAAATAGAATATATCAAACAAACACAAAAGCATGACCATCTTTGATGAAATAGAATTAAAGTTTGTTTATGTGTTGTAAGCTAATGTTGAAAGGAGAAAATAGTGTCTTATTCGAACAATAGTAATGTGGATGAATGCGAAGAGCGTCTGTTTTGAAAATGGAAGGTTCTTGGTTCAACTCTCGGCTGCGGTGAAGGTAAAGTTTTAATTGCATTTATAATTTAAATTATTCATATAAATTTGTTTTCTTCAAAGAAACTGAGCATTGAGAATGTGGTGGTGGGGAAAGGCGCGAACATGTTTGAGTCTAAATAGTTATTTTTTAGCAACGTACAACTAAGATAATATGCCATTATTTTTAACAACTTATTGGGTTGCCCAAAAAGTAATTGCGAATTTTTCATATAGTCGGCGCTGACAAATTTTTTCACAGCTTGTGTCTTTGTAATTGCATTCTTTCTTCTGTCAGTTATCAGCTGTTACTTTTGACTTGCTTTAAAAAAAAAATGTAAAAAAAGTATATTTGATTAAAGTTCATTCTATGTTTCATTAAAAATGCATTTACTTTCTTTTAAAAAATCCAATTACTTTTTGGGCAACCCAATATATGCTTAGGCATAAGTTCTCATTTTTGAACTACTGGTATGCTTGTGTGGAAGGACTTTCCTCCTAGGACTCCGCCATGTAAAAGCAATTAGAAACGTTGCCTAAAATAAGTAGTTATTAGTTTTTGAATACGTTAATAGTTAAAGATATCCCGTATATCAAAGGCTATTTAGAGTCGTTTGATCACTTCCAGCAAATTAAAAATATTGAATATCGTACAGCGCGAACAAAATTTTGTAGGGCCGAAGTTACCAACTTTAAAGACCCAACAAAAGGCCCACCTGTCTGTTGAAATCACGCTACAGTCTTTAGAAATAGAGATATTGAACTGAAACTTTGCACAGAATCTTTTTGTTTTGTCCAGAGGCAGGTTGAGTTCGAAGATGGACTATATCGAACTATAGCTTGATATGGCCCCTATAGTTGATATGGCGAGTTGAGTTAGGCTCTTCGACAAAACTGTTCCATATCAGATCCGTTTCAATTTGGATATAGCTGTCATATATACCGATCTCCCGAATTAAGGTTTTAGACCCATAATAGGTGAATTTACTAAACAATTTCGCTGAAATTTTGCACAATGAGTTATGTTGGGCCCCTCAATATTCGTACTGAGTATGGTCAAGATCGGTTTTAGGTCCAATTTTAGGTCTTGAACCCATAATAGGCACATTAGTCTTTTTGACATTCGTGTTCAATCTGGGCAATAGATCGGTCCATATTTAGATATAAGTGCGATTTGACGCATTTATTGTCCGATTTAGCTGAAAATTGGACCGTACTTTAGCGAATGTAGCTAATATATGTATTCGAGGTGGTGGGTATCCAAGGTTCAGTCCGAACGAACTTAATGCCTTTCTACTCGTTTGTACGTAATAACGTTTTGCTTTGAGTAGCTGTTTCATAATCTGTATACTTCCAAGATGAAACTTTTTCTTTAAGAAATTGACATCCTTGCTTATTGGCATGACTGTAATTTATTTAACCCCAAACCCTGCGGTTAAAATTCCAATTCAAAGTCAATATTTTGGCATACAATATTCCCCAGATAAGCAATGACATGATATTTCCACATTTTCTCTTTTTAAGAACACACCAAAACTTTATGATTAATTTCTAGTTAATTTATTGCTATTGTAGAAAAAAAAAAAACCTCTGAGTGATTTGTTTCCCATGTCATACGTAGCACAAAAGATGAAACTTTAAAAATTGTTAGATTAAACGGAGCGAACAACCTAGAAACGAAAGAATGAAAAGTACATTAAACAATGGAAAAAACCCAAACGAATAGACCAAGACACAATGGCGTTTCCTTAAGGCTATTATGACCAACTGACCAGACAGAAAAATCTTAAGCCATAAATAATTTTCCAAGTTTATAGAACAGGAAACATAAGTATTATTCTTGGTTATTCTTTCTTACACTCCTACAGTTGGGATGTGTGGCCACTTAGGAGTTATGTCCACAAAAGATTTCCATGGCAGATTTATGGTAGAGGAGCCTCATATATTTAGCCCATGGAACTCAATATGCTTTCGAATTTACACCATTTGTAATAATTGTAACAGTGTCTGCATGGGGAACGTTTTGGCTAAAGCGAAAACATTAATGGGGTGATTATCTCAAATTGATGGTCTATGTTTTATGGCAAGGACATCATGATAATCCTGTTAGGACATTAACATACTTTTAGCCTCCCACAAAAAAGAAAAAAAAAACTTAGACAATTGTCTCAATCAAGAAGGCCCAGAATAGGCTTTGCTTCTTATTTTATTACACTGGAAAAGTTTATGTAGCATTTTATTGAACCCCAGCTGGTGTTGTCATAAAAATAAACCAAGCATAGTAATAGTCTTAATTATAATATTTCATAGAAGGATTAAGCAATTAACATCGGTTATGTTAAGACCGGTTGAAGAAAGATTACTGTCAATGACATTAAATCAATTAATTGTCATGTCCAGTTCATCATAATATTAGGTGAACATTTTGCTTTAATGAAGTGTTAATTTAAATTTTGTCTTCAAAGAAGATTCCTCTTTAGGCAACTATTTGGGGAGAAGCTTTTCATGGCTGCTTTCCCATATGTTCAAATGGGAGGAGATATCTACAGCAGAGAAAATCTTTTTGGATGCTCTCGTAAGGATTCGAACCCGCCTATGTGCATGGCGTCATAGGCGGACATGCCAACCTCTAAGCCACGGTGGCCAACAGAGGTAATGTGCAAAATCCTTTTATTATATCCTCCACCATAGGATGGGGGTATATTTTTCTAGTCATTCCGTTGGTACCACCTCAAAATATTCGTCTAAGCCTCCATAAAGTATATATATTCTTGATCGTCCCGACGTTCTGAGTCGATCTAGCCATGTCCGTCCGCCCATCCGTCCGTCTGTCGAAATCACGATAGCGGTCGAACACGTAGAGGTACCCGCTTGAAATTTTTGCACAGATACTATACAGCTCCCATATAAACCGATCTCCCGATTTGATTTCTTGAGCCCCTAGAAGCCGCAATTTTTGTCCGATTTGGCTAACATTACGCAATTACTTTTTGGGCAACCCAATATATGAGAAAAGAGCACGTTGCTGATATATTTTTCGATATATCTATTTGGGGACTACCCCAATCCCGGGCATATTTACCCACCATGTCAATTTGGAGCTTAAATGAAAGGTTTTGGGGGTTAGAGCAAGAATTTGTCCCACTTTCGGGACAAATTTTTTTGGGGTACCCCTTTCCCAAAATACCCCACAAACAGCAATTTTTGTACTGATCATCACAATATGGGGCTCAAATAAAGGTATTTGGGAGTAGAATACGAATTTGATATTGTAGCGGGGATTGGGGTTTTTGGGCGCCAATTACATAAAATATGTAATAATTCCTTCCGAAATGATAAAATGTGTGGGTTAATGATGAAACGTTATAATTCTGCTTTATTTAGATGGACGCTATATGTAACATGAATGTTGCCTGTACAAAGAGAATGACCGTTATGTATGCATTATATATAAAATATGCCTAACAACACGAATGATGCAATCATTGGTACAGCCAAGCAAACGACGCGAAAAGCGACCGCGGATGCCTGTGCTGTACCAACAACCGTACCACAGCACAACACGAACGAGGCAGCATAATGAAACGGCGCGAGAAGCAACCGCGGATCATTAGTGCTGTCTGTTCGTTTGGCCGTTTGTCAACCAAATATATATGTAACAACATCAAGCAATAACAACAACCAACGGTACGCGAAGCACCACGGAGGTTTTGTGTTACTATTGCTTGCTTGTCACCTTACCCACTGACCTGTACAAAGAGAATGAACGTTTCACTGCAAGTGCTCTGTTTTTATATGTTTTGGAAAAGAGCTTTTGAACACAAAGCAAACCAGAAAGCTCAACTTAACGAAAATAACATATTGATCGTTCATTCTCAGTGTTGTCAAAGTCACGTAAACTAGGTAATGTCTTTAATGAATGAAAATGTACCTATGGCAAAATAACAAAGTAATCAATAATAAACTAAACAATAAAGTACACATAGTAATGAATAAGTAGCGGTCCGCTACAGTCTCCCCCTTTGACGTGCGGGTCCTCACCCGAGCAGCGCGTCAACACATGGCTTCAATAAGAGGTCTTTAATTCAATGGGTCTTCCGTGGCCTTCCTCGCTTTCTAATCGGCTGAACTGGTGCCGGCACTTCAACAGAAAGGTCACCCCTGTATATTGTCAAGGCTGAGGCATGATAGGTACCCACCGGAATATTCGGATTGGCTGGTGATGAAACTTCATACGTTGATGAACCAATCTTGCGTGTGATGATGTAAGGGCCATCCCTTTTTGGCATAAATTTTGATGTTATGCCCTTCGATGCATTGCTGAGGACATGGGTTGTAACCAAGACGTATGTTCCAATATCAAAATCTGGTTGAAGTCGACGATGCTGATCCACATAGGCCTTATTCTTGTCTTGCGTCTTCATCTCCATTTCTTTTGCGTATTTCAGTACCTGCACAAGGGACTGAAGGTATGTTGATATCTCGGGAATAAAGTTTTCGGACTGAATAATAGATCTGACATCGTGTTGTACATCATCCAACGTTCTCATCCCCCTTCCAAACGTTAAAAATGATGCACTATAACCTGTACTTTGGCATTTCGAAGTGTTCATGGCAAATCGGATTGATGGCAAGCAGTGATGCCATCTATCATGCTGGTCTTGGACGATTATAGCTAACTGACACTTAAGGTCACGATTCTTCCTCTCAACAGGATTCGCCTCAGGATGGTAAACGGGTGTAAATTGTTGTTGAATGCCCAAACAGAAAGTTACCTTCTGCATTACCGCAGAAACAAATTGGACACCATTGTCTGATTTTATACGCCGAGGTATTCCATATCGTAGGAATATTTCCTCTATCAGAATTTTGGCACAGGCTTCTGCTGTAGCATCAATCATCTTGAACAACTCGGTCCATCGGCTTGCAACGTCCTCTACTATAAGGATCCATCTGTAACCCTCCTCGGTTTCGGGTAATGGGCCAAATAAATCGACTGCCACCACCTCAAATCTTTGCTTACTGCTGGTTGTTTGCAGCAGCCCTGCAGGCTTAAGATTTGTTGCCTTAAAACGTTGACAATCCACACAGTTCTTTACATATTTTGCGATCTCACTTCGCATTCCAGGCCAGAAATATCTATTGGCAATTCTAGCAATTGTCCTTTCGGAACCATAGTGGCCTGCGGTGTTATCATCATGGTACGCCTTTAAGATATCTGCCCTTTCATGGCTTGGTATTACGAGTTGCGCCTCATCACTGTCGTCATTTGCGTAGCAGTACAAAATGCCTTCATTTAGGATATAACTTCTGTTGATCCATTTAATAGAATTCTCGTCCTGATGTTCTAAAGATTTTATAATTTCGGCCAAATATTCGTCTTTCATCTGACCCTCTCGAATCTCTGACGGCCCTTTGCTTGGAATGTCCACGATGAAAGCACAAATGCAATTATTTTTGTTCTCATGAATATCTTCCGGGCATGGTGGTCTTGAAAGCATATCCGCCATAGTATTATTCTTACCAGGGACGTATTCAATTGTGAAATTGTAATGTTGGATCTGCAAACCCCATCTTGCGAGACGACCCGTGGGTGATTTAACATTCAGAAGCCATTTCAATGGCTGATGATCTGTGAGCAATTTGACCTCACCTCCCTCTATGTAACCACGGAATTTGTTGCATGCCCAAACTATTGCGAGAGCCTCCCTTTCTGTGGTCGAATAGTTGCGCTCTGCGCAGCTTAGTAGACGACTGCCGTACTCTATAGGGTGTAGCTCTGTTCCCTCCCCCTGGAGCAAAACTGCTCCGAGAGCGTAGGCGCTAGCATCAGCTTGAATTTGAAAGTGCATACCATCTACTGCCTGTTTCAGTATGGGTGAAGTTGTCAAAGTCTGCTTCAGTTTATCAAATGCCTCTTGTTCTAAGCTTCCCCACTTCCAACTTGCGGATTTCTTTGTTAAATTGGTAAGGGGTCTGGCAATCTCAGCATAGCTCTTTATAAATTTGCGGTACCAGGAGCAGGTCTGGATAAAGGATATTAGCTCTTTCACATTACGAGGTTCTTTCCGATCTACTATTGCCCTTATCTTTTCTGGATCTACGGCTATTCCTTCCGGTGTGAGTACATGACCAAGGAAGTGTACGCTTGAGCAGCAAAATCTGCACTTCCGGTTGTTTAAACGTAGTTTGAATGCAATTAATCGTTTGAGGACCAATTCCAGGTCATTAAGATGACGGTCAAATGTTTCGGAGCAGATAATTAAATCGTCCAAATAGGCTAGGACGCACACATTAGGAATGCCCGCCTTGAATCTATTAATCAAGCGTTGAAACGTGGAGGGGGCATTTCTTAACCCAAAAGGCATTCTTCTAAACCGGAACGTACCAAAAGGGGTTATTAGACATGTTTTATCCCGGTCTTCGACAGCAACTTCGACTTGATAATAACCACTCTGCAAGTCTAAAGTTGTCATGTATTTGGTGCTCTTGGCCGCATGGAGCAAGTCCTCCATACGTGGAAGTGGATAACGATCAGGAATGGTAGCCGCATTAAGCTTCCTGTAGTCTACGCATACTCGGACAGAACCGTCTTTTTTGGGAACCATGACCACCGGTGAAGCCCATGCCGAGTCGCACTCTTCGATTATGTCATTCTCCAGCAGCACATCTATTTCTGTCTTCAGCTCCCTAGTCTTCGCAAATGACAGTCGATAGGGTGGCGAAAATATTGGTTGCTGGTCGCCAGTATTAATCTTGTGGACAGCGTAGGGTGTAGGTTCTCCAGAATCTTCAAACGCCTTAGCATGCAAAGTCAAGAGTTCATCCAGCTTTATTCTTTCCGCTTCTGATAAATTATTTGCATCGAAGTCCTTCAAAATGTTGTACTCGAACATATATAGAGGGATGAACATCGGTTCATCCTGGTCGGTATTAGACTTCTCGCTGCGGTCTGGGAAAAGACTATTATTTCTTACCCTTTCTGGGGTTACCATGTCAGTCGGAATGGCATCTTTAAATATGGCTTGTATGGAATGTGGAGAGTAGTCCGACACCACATTATAATCCGGTCCATAACTCTCAAAATCTGAAACATATGTTTCGCAATTACGTTTTGGCGTCACAAAATTGGGCTCAACATGTTGGGCTGCAACTTCAGTTGTCTTACGCTTGAGATGTGTCTCTGCCACCTTTATGGTTTCCACCAAGTTCAATTCTAGGGGCCATTCTTCGGCGAAATCAAAAACTTCTGTGGGACTCCCTTCAAAGTACCAATGTTGTTGACCCATATTTAAGACAATTTGCGCCTGCTCCATAAAATCTGTGCCAAGCAGGGTTCGGTTATTCTTGTCATCCGGAAAAATCAAGAAGTGTATATCCAATGATCTGCCTCCAATAGAGATCTTGCATGTAGTCGTCAAGAATTTGCGAACATTTGTACTCCCATCGGCCAGCGTCGTGCGGCAGTCTACGGTCTTGAACTTGCAACCTTTGAATTCCATAATTCTTTTTAAGTTCGAACTTGCGATACTGGTCTTCGCTCCACTGTCAAAATATGCCTGACCCGGGATGCCGAATAATTCCACATTTACCATTGGTATGTCTCTTCCGACACACATGCCCAAAGAGTTGAAACTCACTGTCATTGGAGTATTACTTCGTGGCTTATTACTGCATGTAGGGCAATTCGCACGAACATAGCCAGGTGCATTGCATCCATAGCATGCTAACTTTGGCCTTACGACTGCTGCCTCTGCCTCTACTGTAGCCTTTGATACTGCCTTCTGTCGTTTGAAGCATTCTTCAAAAACATGGCCTTTCTTACGGCAAAAAGTGCATCGCTTTGGACCGCCCTTGGGACCTCCATCAATTCCATTGGAGTTCACCACACCGCGTTCACAAATAACCTGCTCCGCTTCTCTTGCGTCTGCTAGGAGTTGGTCGAAAGTTTCCACTTTATGTCGGTAGACACGTTCTCTTATTTGCGAGTGCAACATTCCAAATACCATGTCAATCTGATCAGCCTCAGACGGAACCCTTGGCAACTGGGCAAACAATGTTCTCTTTTTCCGAATGAAACTGTCTGTTGGCTCACTTTTCTGTTGCTTGGTCTCGTTTAACTCGGCATATATGCGCCACGCAGGCTTAGGGGGTGAAAAAGCGTCACGTAGCATCTTGATGACGTCAGCAAAAACTTTAGCATTTTGTTTAACACCACGCCACCACTCTGCAGCATCATCCTCCAAAAGCATTGGCATGCCGTTCACAGCGTTAGCGTCGGATATATTCTCAACAGCTTTGTAAGTGGATATGGCAGAAATAAATTCTTCCACTTTGGTGGGATTCCGCTCTCCATTATACCTGGCTGAACAACCACTGAAAGAACCGCATTTTTCGCTGGGCCGATTAACGGCGCTCAATAGACGTTCGAATTGCTCGGTCGACAGGGAAACCATAGCTTTGCCTGCAATTCGTTGGCTTCTGCGTGTTTCTTCAGCAAAAACTTCAACCTCCTCTGTACTATCAGATGAAGTAGCCAGGGCTTTAGACGGAAAATCTCCAATAATTACAAGACAAAAAAAATTGTGCCAAATACGGACAAAACGCTTTCCTCTCTCCACACAATTAAAATATTCTCAGCTCGAAAAACAAACAAACAATTCTGCACGGCTATACGGGCGTAATTCGGGCCCCGCAGTTGGGCGACAGTTTGTAGCGGGGATTGGGGTTTTTGGGCGCCAATTACATAAAATATGTAATAATTCCTTCCGAAATGATAAAATGTGTGGGTTAATGATGAAACGTTATAATTCTGCTTTATTTAGATGGACGCTATATGTAACATGAATGTTGCCTGTACAAAGAGAATGACCGTTATGTATGCATTATATATAAAATATGCCTAACAACACGAATGATGCAATCATTGGTACAGCCAAGCAAACGACGCGAAAAGCGACCGCGGATGCCTGTGCTGTACCAACAACCGTACCACAGCACAACACGAACGAGGCAGCATAATGAAACGGCGCGAGAAGCAACCGCGGATCATTAGTGCTGTCTGTTCGTTTGGCCGTTTGTCAACCAAATATATATGTAACAACATCAAGCAATAACAACAACCAACGGTACGCGAAGCACCACGGAGGTTTTGTGTTACTATTGCTTGCTTGTCACCTTACCCACTGACCTGTACAAAGAGAATGAACGTTTCACTGCAAGTGCTCTGTTTTTATATGTTTTGGAAAAGAGCTTTTGAACACAAAGCAAACCAGAAAGCTCAACTTAACGAAAATAACATATTGATCGTTCATTCTCAGTGTTGTCAAAGTCACGTAAACTAGGTAATGTCTTTAATGAATGAAAATGTACCTATGGCAAAATAACAAAGTAATCAATAATAAACTAAACAATAAAGTACACATAGTAATGAATAAGTAGCGGTCCGCTACAATATCCAAATGTAGGACAATGTATTTAGGGCATCACCCCTTTCCCAAAACACCCCCCACAGGGAAAAAATTTTTCAACCATGCCAATATGTGGCTCAAATGAAAGGTATTTGAGATTAGAAAAAAAATTTGATAACCTACATTTCGAGCCCTTAAACAAATGGCAATATGGAGTTTAAATAAATGGTATTTGAGAGAAGAGCACGATGCTGATACTTTTTCAGGGCCAAGTGTCTGGGGGACCACCGCACCTCCGAAAACACCACTAAATCAGACATCAGGAGAATATCGGGCTGAATTAAAGTATTTTAAAAATGGAATACACCTTACATCCAAACTAAAATTCGTGGACCAATGAAGATCATATGGGATTCAGATAAAGGCACTTATATTGTTAAACTGTTTGTCAAGCGATATACTATTTCCATAGCATGGTATTTCACTAAAAGCTTTTTAACTGTCGGAAATAAATATTCCAAGGAAACTTTTGTTCCATATAAAGTAAAAGAAGGCGCAGCGGAGCGAGCCAGGGTCAGCTAGTAAATAAATAAAATTAGAATATTTACGTCAACGAATAAATTTCATATTTTCAATTTATGTCAACTTTGCGTTTAGCTAAAAAATTTACATAAATATTTTAAATCTATTGACAGTGTCATAAATTGCGAAATAAATGTTGTGGTCCAGCCAGACCATGTTCGCTCAAATCCGTAGATATTGATTTCATAAGCATATAATGTCCAAAACTATTCAAAATTTTATAATTTTTCCTTTTTAATTTATTAAAAACCTTCATTTTACTTATATATTAAGTTTCCTTTTCATAAAAATGCTTAATGAATTTTAGGGAATCCATAAAATTTGAAATTGATCTGGCTGGACCTATTTGTGCTTCCTATGGTTAAATATTGTGTTGTCCAAAAAATAATTGCGGATTTTTCATATAGTCGGCGTTGATAAATTTTTTCACAGCTTGTGACTCTGTAATTGCATTCTTTCTTCTGTCAGTTATCAGCTGTTACTTTTAGCTTGCTTTATAAAAAAAATTTGTAAAAAAAGTATATTTGATTAAAGTTCATTCTAAGTTTTATTAAAAATTTACTTTCTTTTAAAAAATCCGAAATTACTTTTTGAGCAACCCAATATAATTCCCAAGTAGTTTTTCCTATACCCAGCCTTACATTATCCGGCTCACTGGATATTCTTTTATTCTGGGTATTAACATTCACACAACACCGCTTTAAGCATCTACTGAACAACTCTATGCAAATGACCCACAAATTGTTACTTATTCACCAATCTTTTAAGCACCACTCACCATTTCAAACCATTTAGAACAATGTCATAAGCCCCTATGGCTATAACCAATTGGCTATTACATTCCTTAGCCCTATCAGTATGAACATTTTGCTTATTTTGTGCGAAACTTGGTTTTTACTATCATAAATTCTTTGTTACTCTAATTATTAAGCTTGTCGCCTTGCTTGTTATTGTTGTTTATGGGATGCCATTAAAAATCAAAAACAAACAATGCTTATTTTTTGGGCATAAAGAGAGGGGAGAGTAGGAAACCAGTGCGAAGAAAACAGAATTAATGAATTTGAGTATGAGATTAAAATGAATTATTGATGAATGACTTATTGTGGCAGTAAAAAATAAGAGTAAATTTGGTAAAATTTTGATTTTTATGAAAGACCAACTGAACTTTTCGAAAGTTTGTCAAAATCCAACATATATATATAACCTCTTTCATAAAACTAATAAAGTTTCCTATATCCATAGTTTGCGTTACCACTCAATAAGGTCTGCCTTAACCAAAGTTAGAATCATCCTTCCTATGCTGTATACAAGAACCTAAAACGAAACCGAAGAGCTCTCCATAACTTTGATTTATTGCATTATCTTTATTCCATGGAATACTTTGTCACCGACACAACACATACACATCTACACCCACACCCACAATTAATACCCGTACATACATACATATGTAGATATTTCAACTCAAAGAAAACAAGTAATAACGTGTTAAATTCGGCCGTGCCGAAATTTGGATACCCACCACCATGGATAAAAAATCATCCTATTTCATTATAACTCAATAATAATGGGGACTCGTTTCGAACATATATTATCATATGTCGAGAAGTCATATACAAGAAACAGTTTCTGCTAAATCAGGCAAGAAATCCGCTTTTTATGGGATTAAGACCCAAAATTAGAATATCGGTCTATATGGCAGCTATATCTGTATAGTCTGATCTGATTTATATTTGGGTTGGATGTTGTGAGGCTTGAAACAACTCACTATTTCAAACTTCAACAAAATTGGGAAATAAATAAAGCTTTTATAGGCTTCAGACCATTAATCGACATATCGGTTTATATGACAGCTATATCTAAATATCGGTCGATATTTAGTACATCGCAGTCAGATGGCCGGAGGCTTAAAACGACTCACGGATTCACATTTCGGTAAAATTGGGTAATAATTAAAGCTTTTATAGGCGTTAGATGACAAATATATCTAAAAACAGTTCGATCTGAACCATATTCAGGTCGGATGTCGGGAGACTTAAAATAAGTCACTGTTTCAAATTTCAGCGAAATCGGGTAATAAATGCAGCTTTTATTGGCTCAGACCCTTAACCGGCAGATTGGTCTATATGGCAATTATATCGAAATACAATACGATCTGAACCAAATTTAGGTTGGATGACGGGAGGCTTACTACAACTCACTGTGTCAAATTTCAACGAAATCGGGTAATAAATGCAGCTTTTATGGGTTCCAGACCCTTTATTCGCAGTTCAGTCTATATGGCAGCTATATCTAAATTTGAACCATATTTAAGTCGAATGTCGTGAGGCCTAAAATAAGTCACTGTTTGAATATCCAGCTAAATCGGGTCATATATAAAACTTTAATGGGCTTCTTACCCTTTTTTTGGCAGATCGGTCTATATGACAGCTATATCTAAATATAGTTTGATCTGAACTAAAATATATTAAGGTCGGTTATCAAGAGGCCCAAAATTACTCACTGCTTCAAATTTCAGAGAAATCGGATACAAAATAAAGCTTTTATGAGTTCCAGACCCTTTATCGGGAGATTAGTCTATATGGCAACTAAAGGGTGATTTTTTTGAGGTTAGGATTTTCATGCATTAGTATTTGACAGATCACGTGGGATTTCAGACATGGTGTC
The DNA here is from genome assembly GCF_963082655.1 of Stomoxys calcitrans. Classification (NCBI taxonomy): domain Eukaryota; kingdom Metazoa; phylum Arthropoda; class Insecta; order Diptera; family Muscidae; genus Stomoxys; species Stomoxys calcitrans. The sequence goes on from NC_081552.1 coordinate 8,857,577, forward strand.
AAAGAGAAAGATGCTCAGTATGCTTTGACATTTCATCATGAATAGACTTACTAACGAGCAACGCTTGCAAATCATTGAATTTTATTACCAAAATCAGTGTTCGGTTCGAAATGTGTTTATTCACCGTAACGTTGCGTCCAACAGCATCTTTGAAAAAATACGGTCCAATGATTCCACCAGCGTACAAACCACACCAAACAGTGCATTTTTCGGGATGCTTGGGCAGTTCTTGAACGGCTTCTGGTTGCTCTTCACTCCAAATGCGGCAATTTTGCTTATTTACGTAGCCATTCAACCAGAAATGAGCCTCATCGCTGAACAAAATTTGTCAAAATTTGAACACATTTCGAACCGAACACTGATTTTGGTAATAAAATTCAATGATTTGCAAGCGTTGCTCGTTAGTAAGTCTATTCATGATGAAATGTCAAAGCATACTGAGCATCTTTCTCTTTGACACCATGTCTGAAATCCCACGTGATCTGTCAAATACTAATGCATGAAAATCCTAACCTCAAAAAAATCAGCCTTTATATCTTAATATAGTCCGATCTGAACCATATTGGGTCAGATATCGGGAGGCCTTAAGCTCCTCGATGCTTCAAATTTCAGCGAAATCGGATAAAAAATAAAGCTTTTATGGGCTTCAGACCCTTTATCGGGATATCGATCTTTGTGGCAGCTCTATCCAAATATGGTCCTATTTGGCTCGTTCAAGAATTTATCCTGCGTGCATCAAAAAGACGTATCTGTGCCAAATTTCAGCTCAATATCTCAATTTTTTTCTGGCTGTAGAGTGATTACAACAGACGGAAGGACAGACACACGGACATGGTTAACTCGTCTTAGAATTTAACGACGATCCGAAATATATTGTATATACTTTGTAGAGTCGGAAATTGATATTTCTATGTGTTGCAAACGGAATGACTAAATGAATATACCCCCTATCCTATGATGGTGGGTATAAAAACAGTTTCTTGACGTATTCCCATTTGCCATACAAGGGACTAAAGTCCTTTAGGCGTTTTATATATACACACATTTTGGGACACACCCATCTGAGTGTATGTATTCGAATATTCGATTTACCGTGTTCATAAACAATATGCAAATCGTTATTGGCTTTTTGCATATATTTTGACTTTAAAATGGTTTTTATCTCTTTTTAATACCATCAAAGCGAATAACCCAATATATGTTTACCAAGCATGGCAAAAAATAAAAGGTTCCAATTCAGTTATGCAAATATTTTCCCGGAAATAAGCTTTAAGCAGCATTTCCACAGAAGTTAAGTCCCAGGAATGTCAACGGTTTTGTTAGTTATGCCACTTTGTGTGGGCAAGTAAGAAAGAGAAAGAGTGAGAGAAGTACCCAAAAACAATTTAAACAAATATTGTCTAAATTATTTGGTCATACACATTATCTGCAATCCTTTAGTGGGTTATGTGGAAAACCGATAAAAATAACTAAGGTGGATTCATGGTTGAAATTAGAAAATAATTTATAAGGAGTTTCTAAGTTATTTGTAGGTGTCGTACCCCTCTTCTATAATTTATGCCCTATATTGTTATTATCGGCCTGTATGTCTGTTTGATTGAAATAGACAGAGGGGCGAGCGCTAGACACTTAATATGGCCAATTCAGGTGATTACCATACTTACTGTTTAGACCTGCTTCATGTAGACGGAACAAATTTCTACCCTTCTCCTACTCTTCGTACTCTACTCATTTAGACCCATATTTTTATTAAATCGGCAACATGTCCTTTCAAAAAAATTTCGATGTAAAATTCCTACTCTATTCCCAAATATCATGAATTTGAACCCCATATTGTCAAAGTAAGGCTACATGTCCGTTGGTACCTTTTGGTGTAAAACTCTCTGAAATTTGAACCCATATTTCAATTTAAGGTTCGTACTCTACCTGAGAATCCCTAATTGTCATGATAGGTGGTATAAATATATGGATGATCCCAAAACACTTGACGTCATATTTTCGTTCAGGTTCGTTCTGCCTTCCATTCGAGACCCCATATTACCAGATCGCGCTACATGCCGCTTTGGGTTGCCAAGTGGCAGGGCAATCCCTCACACAACCCCCTTCTGATAGTGATATATAAAAAACACTCCTTTTTTACATGAACATTTTAAACTAACTAACTGAAAATTGCAAGGTAATCTAAATCGATACAACCATAGAAACATACAAAACGATATTGGATTTTTTTTCCTTAAAACTTATAGGACTCATAACATAATATAGGACCCTCCCCCTTACCGAAATTTTCAGAAACGCAAGATCTCGGAGATGGGTGGTGCGATTTAAGCGAAATTTTGTGTGCTCTCTTGCTTTGGGGAAGGGGTCCACCCCTTCCCCAAAGCAAGAATTTGATATCAATACTCGGGAAAGTGTCTATGGGGCCACCCCACCCCCACAACACCACCCAAATAGTACATATTTTCTGACTATTGCAATATGAGGCTCACATAAGAGGGTTTTCAAATTGGAACACGAATCCAATATATATTTTCAAGGCCAACTCACTGAGTGGCTGCCCATCCCCCAAAACACCCCCCAAGCCGGTCATGTTTGCCGACTATGGAAATACGGGGCTCAAATTAAAGGTATGTGGGAGTAGACCACGTATCTGATATCAACATTATTGGTAAACTGTCTAGCAGACGTCCCACCACCATAACAATCTCCAAATAGGACGTATTTGCTCACCAAGACAATTTAGGTTTTAAAGAGAGTGGAACTAAATATTCATAGGTTTTAGGGCCAATACCCCAAACCGGACATATTTGCTGACTTTTGCAATAAGGAGTTTAAATGAGATTAGAAAACGAATTTGATATCCAATTTTGAGGCCAATGGCAATATGGGATATATGAGAATAGAGCATGTTGCTGAGTGTTTGGGGGACCACCCCAATCCCCAAAACACCCATAAATCGGGCATATTTACCGATCATGTCAATGTGGAGCTTAAATGAACGTTGTTGGGGTGTAGAGAAAGAATTGATACCCAATTTCGGGACCAATTTTCTGGCGGGCTACCCCTATTTGAGATTAGAAAACTAATTTGATAACCTATTTTGGGCCATGTGTATGGGGGGATCATCGTATAAACTCCTCTAAACCAATGGCAATATGGGGTTTAAATAAATGGTATATGAAAGAAAATCACGATGCTGATATTTTTTTTTCAGGGCCAAGTGTCTGGGGGACCACCTAACCCCCGAAAACATCCCTAAATCAGATATCAAGAGAATATCGGGCTGAAATAAAGTATTTTAAGAATGGAGTACACCTGACATCCAAACTTAAATTCGTAGACATATGATCTTTAATATGGGATTCAGATAAAGGCACGTATACTGTTAAACTGTTAGTCTAGTGATATACTATTTTCGTAGCATGGTAATTCACTTAAAGCTTTTTAGTTTTCGAAAATAAATATTCCAAGTAAAATTTTGTTCCATATAAAGTAAAAGAAGGCGCAGCGGAGCGGGCCCGGGTCAGCTAGTACATATATTTATATGACAGCTACATCTAAATCTGCACTGGTGCTATGTCCAAATCTGAACCGATTTTGATGAAATCGGGCAAATATGTTAAGATCACTAACAAAACAAACGTTGCCAAATTTTGTGCAAATCAGTTGAATAATTGCACTCATTGCGGCCTCATAAGTGTAAATCGGACGAAATATATATAAGAGCTATATATTCAAATATAAACCGATTATAATGAAGCTTAATCGATTTTGATGAAATCTTGCAGATAGGTTAAGATCAGTAACAAAACAATCCGTGCAAAATTTTGTGCAGATCGATAGAAGATTTTAGTTACTACGGCCATTCAAGTGCAAATCAGGCGATACATATATATGGGAGCTATATCTTAATCTGAACCGGTTTGTACCAAAATAAATAGCGTTCGTCCTTGACCCAAAAAAGTGAAATGTGCAAAGTTTCGTGTTGATTGGACAACAAATACGACCTGCACTTTGAATACAAGAATACATGGACTCACAGACGGACATGAAATCAATGGGTCTAGCTCTTCTCCTTCTTAGCGTTGCAAACAAATGCACAAATTAATAATACCCTGTACTACAGTGGTGGTGTAGTGTATAAAAACAACAATTAGCTGTGTTTATGCCTCTTCTTCTCTTATTAAAAATAAAATCCTCATTTTCATGGATTTTCTTTAAGGAAAATTAATTTTAATATATATTCGTTGCTTCTCTGCGAAAAATATCTTTCGATTGATGTCGATAAAATCCATTCGGCGGTTTGGCCGTAATACATAGCAGAAAATCGCCTTTATAAAACTCTTGGCCATGGTTTTCCCCGGTAGTCCTGGTACGTAAGAAAGATGGATCATCACGTTTTTGCGTGGATTATCGACGTCTTAACGATGTAACGAGGAAAGATTCGCATCCTCTCGCATGAATGGAAGAAATCCTCTCCACCCTCCATGGCTCATTTTGGTTCTCTACAATGGATTTGCAGAGCGGCTACTGGCAGGTGGAAATAAGCAAGGATTCGAGACCCAAAACAGCGTTTGCGTGCAGTTTGGGGCTTTGGGAATTTGGGAAGTTTTCTGGCATCACATGGAGCTCCACAGTGATATACCTCGACGATATAATCGTGCATTCCCGCAACATTGTCGAACATCTTTTTCATTTGGAACAGGTTTTAATCGACTTCACGAAGCTGGTCTAAGCTTAGCCCTCAAAAATGTAGTTTTTTCTTTCCTAAAGTAACGTACTTGGGGTATATCGTCGGTAGAAACGGCCTCGAAACTGCTCCGTCCAAAATTGAAAAGGTGAGGGATTGACCCATTCCAGAAAGTAAGCGCGATGTAAAGTCGTTCCTAGGTCTCTGCTCCTATTAAACTAAATTTGTTGAGGGGTTTTCAACGGTGACAAGGCCGCTCACAGAACTGACAGAATAGCACCGGAAGTTTAAATGGTCACCCGGGGCAGAAACGGCTTTCCAGCTACTGAAACAGAAGCTCAGCATACAGCACTTATACTTTTTGTTTCCAACGATTCAGATCCATTTATTGTGGACACTGATGCATCGAATTGCGGAGCGGGATCTGTATTAAGCCAAATCCAAAACGGTGTTGAGAAAGTTGTCGAATATTTCGTTCGACAACGAACGGCAAGTTGAACGTTATTACTGTTTGGCCAGAAAAGAGCTTTTAGCTATTATACTATTGTAGCAACAAAGCATTTCCATCACTACCTGTTCGGTCGTGACTTCGTTATACGTACCGATAATGCTTCGCTTCATTCGTTGTTTAACTTTAGAGAATCGGAGGGGCAAGTGGCAAGGTGGCTTGAAAGGCTACAACAATACGACATGAAGATTTTACACAGAGAGGGAAAACAACATGGAAATACTAATGCGTTATCTCGTCGACCTTGCGGTGACTGCGCAGTCTGCAGTCGTGCTGAAAGTCATGAACCGTCAACGATTTTTGCAATGGAGATTGAGAGTGGGAACCTTTAACACGAACAAGAAATGATGCAATACTAAGAGAGGTAAGAACGTGGGTGATTGAGGGACAGAGGCCAGATAAAAAGGACGTATTGGCAGAGGATCCAGATACTAAAGCCTATTGGCACCTTTTTTAACAATTGTCGATTAGAAATGGCGTACTAGTTATGAATTATACTGATTTTAATTCAACCCGTGGAAATTACGAGCTGAATTCCACAATTCATATACGTGCAGTCATTTGGGACAACGAAAAACCTTGGGCAAGGTAAGGAAACGGTTTTATTGAATTGATTGAGGAAAGGACGTTTATTTGTGGTGTGCAACTTGCCATGTTTGTGCCGCAAGAAAAGGGCCAAAACTACCGTAGGCATACTACATCCAAGTTATGCTGATGCCCCTTTTAACGAATAGCAGTGGCCATCCTTGATCCCCTCCCAAGTACTGAGTGCTTTAACCGATTCATACTAGTGGTAATGGACTATTTCACTAAATGGCCAGAATGCATCTCGATACCGAACCAAACATCTGAGGTGGTGGCTGCGGCTTTAATTGATCAAGTTTTCTCCTGGTTTGGTCTCCCGTACATTCTTCATTTCGATCAAGGGCGGAATTTCGAGGCCGACGTTTTCCGGACTGTAATGGAGATGCTAGGAGAAGACCTGAACCACCGCACTGCACCCTCATTCAGTGTCAATGGGACCAACTGTTGCCACTTGCTCTTTGGGCTTATCGTGGTGCAGATCACGAGTCAACAAACATGCCCCAGCTCTTTTAATGCTCGGCCGAAACCCGAGACTCCCTGGTGATCTGATATATGGATGTCTTTCAAATGACCTAATGTCTGTCCCCGAATATGCACTACACCTGTGAGATCGTTTGCTTGTAATGCATAGCTCGAGAGCAGCGATATGACCTTCGATCCAATCCCAGATGCTTCGAAAAGGGGGACCTCGTGTGACTCTACGCCGGAAAGCAATTTGCCCAAAACTTCAAAGCGATAGGGTAGGACCAGCGGACCAGATTGTCCGATTTGGTTTATAAAGTAAAAACTTGGTTAAAAAAAGGAATTCGAGTGGTTCATGTTAATTGGCTCGCCCCTTACAAATCCGTGATGCCCATACAACAAAAGCGAACTCAGCAGGAGCTTTGAGTCTTAAAAGGAGGGTAATGTAACGAAAACGTCTTTGGAAATTGAGTGTTGATTGCCCCATAATTCGACGGCGCATATTTAGTTTTTAAAATCTTTCACCCCACCCAAAGCAACGCAGTTAAGTAGACTTCTAGCTTGTGTTCTAAGTGGAACTTGTCTACCTGTGTTATTTTGTTTTCTTCCCCCAAATTTCGTTTCTTTGGCAGTGCACTAGCGGTTGCGTTTTATTGGAGCTGCCTGCAGTAAATGGGTTACCTCCTGCCCCGCGTAGGCAACACCACCACCAAACCCTCACCGCCTCAGACTTGTGTTTGCGTTCTGTTGGAGCTGCCTGCAGTTAACGCAATACCTCCTGCCACGCGTAGCCAATACCGCCGCCTCAGACTTGCGTTGGCGTTTTATTGTTTCTGCCTGCAGTTAACGTGTTACCTCCTGCCCCGCGTAGCCAATACCGCCACATAAGACTTGCGTTTTATTGGAGATGCCTGCAGGTAAAGAGTTACCTCCTGCCCCGCGTAGCCAATACACCGCCGAACCCTCACCGCCTCAAACTTGTGTTTGCTTTCTGTTGGAGCTGCCTGCAAACTACCTTTTTATCTACGCTAAACGTGTTGCTGCCTGTCCTTCTGCCCAAAACTCTGCCACTAATTTACCTCTGATCTGCTGCTCTGCCCCTTTTATCCGAATTTTGCGATTGCAAACCACAGCAGCCATTCACTATTCATCACGGAACCGCCACATCATTTAGCACCCTCTCCTTTAAAGTCCAAATCACCTCTCGGGAACCAGAGAAAACAAAGTTTGTCGTTTATTTATTTGTAGTTTGTTTGATTGGAAATAAATACATAAATAAAAGCAAATTTTGTAACAATATGAATACCACAGTTCGCAACTGTCCAGGAAGGTCATTGATATATAAGGCAAAAAGGAGTGGGCCCAAACAGACCCCTGTGGAACACCTCTTGAGACTGGAAGATAACTAGAACACCGGCTATCAACACATACCGATTGGCTTCTATTCGAAAGATAGGAAAATGTAAGATCCATTGTTTTTTCAGAATATTTAAATAAATGTTTCAGTTTGAGGCAAAGTATATTGGGATCAACGGAATCAAATGCCTTCGAATGATCTAAAAGTACAAGAAAGGTAACTTTATCGCTGTCAATATCACTCCTTACATCTTCAACTACTTGCAGTAGTGCAACTGTGCTTTGGCCGGAAACCAGATTGAAAATCTGTTAGCAGCGAATTATTGGCAATATATCCTGATATTTTCCGGTTGACTAGAGTCTCAAATATCTTAGAGATATATGGAAGTATTGCTTTTGGCCTAAATTCCTGGTTATTCTTTGGTATTGGGACTATCCATGCCCGTTTCCAAGACTGTGGATAGCAACTCCTTAAAATAATATTGTTAAAAAGTTGGCACATATACGGAAGAAAAAAGGGTAGAATTATCCTTAAAAAATCTCGGGTCAATACCATCAGAACCAGTGGCATTAGACTTAATCGATTATATAGCGCTAACGATATCGTTTAAAACGCACAAGATCAAACGCTATGGTTTACGTTACTAAATTCACTGTCGTAGAAATAACGCTAGGCTCAGGAAAATATATGTACAAGAAACTCCTATTAATCTCATCAAAATCAACATGACTACCAATTGATGCATTATCACTTCTTATTCCAATTTACTTAGTATGTCTCCTAGTATATTTTGTGTTAAATGCCTCTTGAAATTTACGACTAAAATAAGCTATTTTCTTCGTAAAAAAAACAAGTAAAAAGGCGTTAAGTTCGGCCAGGCCGAACTTTGGATACCCACCACCTCGGGTATATATGTAAACCACCTTTCGTCAAAATCCGCTGAAAAATGCATACCTTTTGCCCCATTGCAGTTATATTTAAATATAATCCGATTTGGACCAAACACTAATAAGTACAAGTCATTGTTCAATTGTGTATAAAAAAATATTGGCCTTTTTATTGGGTTGCCCAAAAAGTAATTGTCGGTAATATAGTAGCACTTTTTAGAAAAAAAGTGCGCGAAATTTTGTTTACATTTGTTTGTTTGGCGTCAATTTTAATACGGGTACCACATGTATTGAAAGAAATTCATTTAACAAACCGAATCAACGCTTGTGATATGCACCTTAAACGCAATGAATTCGATCCGTTTTTAAAACGAATCATAACTGGATATGAAAAATGGATTGTTTAAAACAACGTTAGTCGAGAACGATCATGGTCCAAGCATGGTGAACCAGCTCAAACCACTTCAAAGGCTGATATCCACCAAAAGAAGGTTATGCTGTCTGTTTGGTGGGATTGGAAGGGTGTGGTATATTTTGAGCTGCTTCGAAGGAACCAAACGATTAATTCGGATGTTTACTGTCAACAATTGGACAAATTGAATACAGCCATCAAGGAGAAGCGACCAGAATTGGTCAATCGTAAAGGTGTTATATTCCACCAGGACAATGCTAGACCGCACACATCTTTGGTCACTCGCCAAAAACTGAGTGAGCTTGGCTGAGAACTTTTGATGCATCCACCATATAGCCCTGACCTTGAACCATCAGACTACCATTTATTTCGATCTTTGCAGAACTCCTTAAATGGTAAAACTTTCGGCAATGATGAGGCTATAAAATCGCACTTGGTTCAGTTTTTTCCAGATAAAGGCCTGAAGTTCTATGAGCGTGGAATACTAAATTTGCCAGGAAGATGGCGAAAGGTTATCGAACAAAATGGCAATTATATATTTGATTAAAGTTCATTCTAAGTTTTATTAAAAATGCATTTACTTTCTTTAAAAAATTCGCAATTACTTTTAGGCAACCCAATATCATAGTGAGCTAATACGTTCTGTTTAGGGGTTTTTATGGGGGTGGGACGGCCCCTAGACAGTTAGTCCCGAATTTTGATATTAGATTAGTGGTCCTTCCAAATTCCTTTCATTGCTATGATTGCAAATTTGTCCTCTTTGGGGGCCCCCCAAACACTTGGTCCCATATTCCAATATCAAATTCGTATTTTATACCCATATACCTTAAATTTGAAACCCATTTTGCCATGGTCAAATTGGGTTTCCTTTGGGGGGCGTTTTGGGTAGGGGGTGGATCCCTAGAAATTTTGTTCCACATTTAGATATCAGATTCGTATTATACTCTCAAATACATTTGAGTCCCATATTGCCATGGTCGGGCACATTATGCACCATCTGTGAAAATATCAAGAAAATCGTTTCAACCGTTTTTGAGTCTGTACGGAACATACATACAAACAAACATAAATTCATTTTTATACCTTCACCACCACTGTGGTACAGGGTATTATAAGATTGTACATTTGTTTGCAACGCTAAGAAGGAACGAGCTAGACACATTGATAAGTATACCGATCGACTCAGGATCACTTTCTGATTCGATTTAGCCGTTTGTCAGTCGATGTATTCTTGTAATCAAGATATAGCTCGGATTGCTTTGTTACTGATTTTAACATTTCTGCGAAATTTCACCAAAATCGGTTCAGATTTAGATATAGCTCCCATATATATTTATCGCCGGATTTGCAACAATATTCAAACGATCTGTTCGAAAAAAGTCGGTTCAGCTTTAGATGTAGCTCTAATATACATATATCTTTTGCTTGAATTTATAATTGTATTATTATATATATAGTATTATATAGTCGGCCCCGACCGAATTTTGTCTTTCCTTACTATATAGTATACTAGCTGACACGGGCCCGCTCCGCTGCGCCTTCTTTTACTTTATATGGAACAAAAGTTTCCTCGGAATATTTATTTTCGAAAATTAAAGATCTTTTACTGAAATTCCATGCTTACTTGACTAACATCCTTTATCTGAATCCCACATGATTTTTATTGGTATCCATTCTAAAAATACTTCATTTCAGCCCGATATTCTCATGATGTCTGATTTAGTGGTGTTTTCAGGGGAGAGGTGGTCCCTCAGATACTTGGCCCTGAAAAAATATTAGCATCGTGCTCTTCTCTCAAATACCATTTATTTAAACCCCATATTGCCATTGGCTTAAGAGGAGTTTACAGGATAAGGCGTCCGTCAAACACATGGCCCTAAAATAGGTTATCAAATTCGTTTTCTAATCTCAAATACCTTTCATTTGAGCCACATATTTACATGGTCGAAGAAGTTTTTCCCTTTGGGGTATTTTGGGAAAGTGGTAGACCCCCAGAAAATTGGTCCCGAAATGGGTATCAATTCTTGCTCTACCCCCCAATAACTTTCATTTAAGCCCCATATTGACTTGGTCGGTAAATATGCCCGATTTTGGGGTGTTTTGGGGATTGGCGTGGTCCCCCAAACACTAAGCCCGGATAATATATCAGCAATGTGCTCTATTCTCATATATCTTTATATCTGTACTGCCATATAGACCGATCTCTCGATTTAGGGTCTTGGGCCCATAAAAGGCGCATTTATTGTCCGATTTCGCTGAAATCTGGGGCAGTAAAATATGTTAGGCCTCACTAGATTTGGATACAGCTTTCATTAGACCGATCTCTCGATTTAAGATCTTAAATCCAAAAATTGTAAATCTATTAACCGCTTTTGCTTAAATTAGGCACAGTGAGTTAAAATGGTAAAAATTGCTTAGAATCGGTCTTATTTTAAAATATCTGCCTAATTGGGTCTTATGCAGTTCTCTGATATACACATCTCTCAATTTAAGGTCTTGAGCCTATAACAGGAGTATTTATTGCCCAATTTCGCTGAAATATGGTATAGCGAGTTGTGTAAGGCTCCTCATCATCCTTGTTCTATACGGCCCAGATCGATCCAGATTTGGATATAGCTGCCCTATATACCGATCTCACGGTTAATGGTTTTAGAACAATAAGAGGTGAATTTATTAGCAGATTTTGCTGCAATTAGGCACAATGAGTTGCATTAGGACCCTCGACATTCGTAGCGAGTATGGTCAAGATCGAGCTATATTAGGATGTAGCTGCCACATGTACCGATCTCTCGATTTAAGTTCTAGGGACAATAAAAGCAATTTTACACAGCAGGCTGTGTTATGCTCCCCAACATTCGTGTTCTATAAAGTTCAGATCGGTTTATATTTGCATATAGCTGTCATATACATATACCGATCTCCAGATTTTAGTTCTTATACGCATCGAATGTGCATTTTTACGACTATATATAGATATAGCTGCTTTGCGATCATAATTGATGCATTTTCACTGCTTTGTGATGAAAGGTTTTAATACCCTCCACTATAGGATGGGGGTATACTAATCTAGTCATTCTGTTTGTAACACCTCGAAATATGCGTCTAAGACGCCATAATGAATATATAGTCGACTGTCGAAAGCACGCTAACTTTCAAAGGGGTAAAGCTTGGCGCTTGAAATTTTTCACAAATAGTTTTTATTAGTGTGGGTCGGGGGGATTGCAAATGGCCCACATCGGTTCATGTTTTGATATAGCTGCCATATAAACCCATCTTGGGTCGTCACTTATTGAGCTTCTAGAGAGCGCAATTCTCATACGATTTGGCAGAAATATAATTTTGTACAACGGCTTCTCATACGACCTTCAACATACCTGGTCTGAATCGTTCTATAGCTTGATACAGCTCCCATATAAACCGATCTCTCGATTTTGCTTCTTAAGCCCCTACAAGGCGCAATTCTTTTTTTTTTCCTAAAAAGAGATACCGCGCAAAGAACTCGACGAATGCGATCCATGGTGGAGGGTATATAAGATTCTTCCTGGCCGAACTTAGCACGCTAATACTTGTTAATATATATATCCGAGGTGGTGGGTATCCAAAGTTCGGCCCGGCCGAACTTAATGCCTTTTAACTTGTTTATAGTCATCTTGCAATTTCCACTTTTTTCGCCATTTCATTTCACTTGGTATGTTGTGATCCATTCATGGATCATAGATTAATGAAAGTCATGCGTCTGACTATGACATTTTATGTAAACTTACTGTCATCTGGAATACCATAGTGCTGAGCTAAATCATTATAACAACTTTTGAGTGCACCGGAGTAAGTTATTTCTAATCAGTTTTTTATGATAATGTTCCTAACTATGGAAATGTTAAAAAGGATCAAGTTTTATAAATATAAATTTTTCTACAATTTTCCCTGCTTCTTTTTACTGCTTTAGAAGTAGAATAGTCGACTGTGGTTTAATACTAAGAGTGGCAAAAAGGAAACACTATTGCTTAAAATGTGTGCACCGTATAAAGTCCTTGTTATATAATATGAAGATCCATTTGTTAATACCCTAATTCAGAGAAGCTTAGCCTGTGTAAGAGATGTACTCAAGATGGCTAAACTGCGGATGTATATTTCAAACCGTAACTTTATGGATTTTTTAGGGATCTTCATTTACATTATACAACTTTCAAATGCAAGGACTAAAGATTCGATAATTTTACCTCAGATTTAATGTTTTAGATACCTACACAAGAGTCGAATAACGACTTGTTCTATTGCCCAACATTTCAATAGCAAAGGCTGTCATTTGAATAAAGCTTCACTTTTCCTCCTCTTTATGGAATACTGCACAATACTCATTCTAACCCTCATAGCTGCGAGGAAAACACTTAATTGAATGCTAAAATCTGCAGCAAAAGTTTAATACAGACAAGGATGTGAAGAGAATTTTTAATTTCAAAATATCGAGAAGAAATAAAGTTCAAGGTTATTTGTTTAGGGGGCATATAAAAAGATTAACTGTCAGGGTGAATGCTAAAACAGGAAATTGATATTTGCAAATGTCAATAGCAACCGCAGCACCTGTAAAGTATAAAGCAATAAAAGGGGGGCAAAAAAGGAAAAGATGGAAGAAAAAAAAGATTATAAGGAAGAGTTGTCACTTATATGAACATGAGATATAAGTCAAGAATGAAGGATGTGAAACATCTTTATAATGTCAATCGAGCTTTGTTGTTTACATTACACAGCAGCTTATAACAGTTTTGCGTAATTTTTACTACTTAAAACGGCTGTCAGCTATTGAAAGCAATAGTAGCTCAACTGGTAAATAAATCAAGTTTTAATTATATTTTCCCTTTCTCGTCATATCGGTCGGGAGGCCTAAAACTACTCACTGTTGCAAGTTTCAGCGAAATCGGATAGAAAATAAAACTTTTAAGGGTTTCAGACCCTTTATCGGCAGATCGGTCTATATAGCAGCTATATCCAAATATGGTCCGGTTTGGCCCGTTCAGGAGCTTTACCCGCGTGCATCCATTTTTTAAGGCTGTAGAGAGATTACAACAGAGGGAGGGTCAGATGTAGGATTTTGCGACGATCCGAAATATATATACTTTGTAGGGTCGGAAATTGATGTTTCGATGTGTTGCAAGCGGAATGTCTAAATGAATATTGTAAGGTGAGGGCAAATCACCTTAAAGATGTTTGAATTTTGTTTTATTTTTTATAATAATTTTTTATTCGAGAACTTGCAAGGCAGCTCGCCAGTACAGTTCTTCGATTGGTATATGCCACAATAGACACCAGGTCTTCTTATGGCTGTATACTCAATTTTATTTTATTTTTAGGTAATAGTTGTTTTTTTTTATCAGTGCCTTCCAAAAATGATACACAGTTCAATTTTCCTCTTTGTCTTTATTAAAAAAGAGTTGGCGAAGGAATGACAATTTTACCAACGTTGTTCTCATTTAAATAGGCTTTTCAAGAGTCATAATATTATTCCATCTTCGAATTTCACAACAACAAATTATCTGCCTATTACAAAAATGCATCACGTGTCTAACATCAAAACATATAAGTAAGAACAGAGCATACAATTAAACAGGTGAGTTAAAAGAGTTCCGACAGAACGATGATCATTTGGATGTTGAGAGCATTCTTACACGAATGTAGTTACATATCACTGTATTTGGGAGATAGAGAGCTTAAACATGGAGTGAGATATGCCTCTCTCGATGTTATTTACGTTTTTGTATAACAGTTTATAACAATGTGATTTGATGCCGTGAAATACATTTAACATACATAAACTTAACATAACATTTATAAATTGCTAATAACGTTGTTAAGTGGTGCTGCTACAACCTCCCCCTCTGTTGCATTAGACGACTCGACAATGCGGACAGGATATTATCGTGTAGATTGTCTTCGTAATCTTTCAGATCTTCTGCGGTTTGAGAATTCGGCGTTGACATCTTGATTGTTGTTTATGCCACTAAGCTCATTTTCGTTGGCCTGTTGGCTTGACTTTCCAGGACGTCCTCTCTTTCGTTTTGGGTATATTGGTGTTGTACTTTGCCCCTCATATGGTGTAAGGGCTGAAACGTGTAGTGTTGCCAAAGGAGTGTTGGGATTTTCCATCGTTGCAACGGTATAGGAGCTCGAGCCTTTTTTGGCTAAAACCACATATGGACCATCTCGTCGAGGTGTAAACTTTGATGTGATTCCATCTTTTGCTCTGCTTAGTATGTGTGTTGCGATTAGAACTTTGTCACCTATTTCAATACTTTGTTGAGGTTTTCGTTTTCTATCAGCTTGATCTTTGTTTCTATCTTGCATTTTAAACTGAGCTTCATTGGCAACTTCCAGAGTGTCTGCCAATTTCATTAAATGAGGTGTAATCTGTGGTATGAAGTTTTCTGCTGCAATAATAGCTTTAAAATCATAATGAACTTCTGTAGGGGTTCTCAAATTTCGGCCAAATGTTAAGTACGCCGGGGTGTACCCAGTGCTGTTACACTTTGCAGTGTTCATAGCAAATCTTATTGCTGGCAGCATCTTATCCCATTTTCTATGATCGGTTCCCACATAAATAGACAATTGTGTCTTCAAATCCCGATTTCTCCTTTCCACCGGATTCCCTTCTGGGTGGTAAATCGGTGTAAACGTTTGAGTTATGCCCAGACAGAATGTCATTTTCTGCATTAACGCAGAGATAAACTGCGTGCCATTGTCAGTATGTAGTCTCCGTGGTACTCCATATCTCAGAATGACTTCGTTTAGCAATGTCAGTGCGCAGTTTTCTGCTGTTCCCTCTTTCAATGCAAAAAGTTCCACCCATCTACTACAAATATCCTCAACTATCAGTATCCATTGGTATCCTTCTGACGTTCGGGGTAGTGGTCCAAAAAGATCTACTGCGATAATTTCGAATCGTTTGTTGCTAGATAACGTTTGTAGTAAGCCAGCTGGTTTCATGTTGGACGGTTTATATCGTTTGCATTCTTCACAGGCTTTAACGAATGCCGTAATTTCAGCTCGCATACCAGGCCAATAAAACAAAGGAGCTATACGGTTTATGGTCTTGTCGACTCCATAATGACCAGCTGTTGGGGTTTTGTGGTACTTTTCTAAAATTTCTTGGCGAAGAGATTGTGGAATTACCAGTTGACCATTTCAGCATCTTGTTCTGAGCAAAACCTGTAAAGAATTCCATCAACCATGATGTAGCCTCGGTTTGTGTGTCTTATAACATTTTCATCGTTATTTTCAAATGAACATATTATTTTATTAAGTTCTTTATCACTCATCTGTGATTTTCGAAATCCTTCAAAGCCTTTTCTAGGGAAATCAATTTCTACTACATTGCATTCGCAGTTTTCTGTACAAATTTCCCCTGCACATGGTGGTCGTGACAGAGTGTCCGCAATAATATTTTGTTTTCCTGGTGTATAATTGAAATTCAAATTATAGCTTTGTAACAGCATAGCCCATCTGGCCAATCGACCTGTTGGCGATTTTAACGAAAAAAGCCATTTTAAGGGTTGGTGGTCCGTCAAAATGGTAACCTCGGAACCCTCAATATATCCACGAAATTTTTGCACTGCCCATACGACAGCCAAAGCTTCTCGCTCAGTAGTGGAGTAGTTGCGTTCAGCTGGAAGTAGGAGGCGGCTGGCGTATTCGATTGGATGCTCCATGTTCTTCTCCCCCTGCAATAACACAGCCCCGATCGCATAATTGCTGGCGTCTGTTCTTAGGGAGAACATTTCATTCTCTTTGACCTGTTGTAAGACTGGCTGCGAAGAGAGCATCTCTTTCAGCTTTAAAAATGCTTCGTCTTCTACTTTTGTCCATTTCCACAAACATTTCTTTTTTGTAAGATTTGACAAAGGCCTAGAAATGTTTGCAAAATTAGGTATGAAGCGTCGAAACCGCGAGCACGTTTGAAGAAAGGACATCATTTGCTTCAGATTTTTAGGTCTAGGACGATTCATAATGGCTGACGTCTTCTCTGGGTCAATTTTAATCCCTTCTTTCGTCAAAATGTGGCCTAAGTATTTAACCTCAGGTTTACAAAAGAAGCATTTTTCCTTATTAAGGTGGAAACCAATTTCCTTAAGTTTCTCAAAAGTTCTGGATAGGTCTTTTAAATGCGATTCAAAGTCTGTAGAACAAATTATGATGTCATCTGAATATGCAAGTATCAGAATATTCGGGAGACCAGACCGGAATTTGTCAATAATGCGTTGAAACGTCGCAGGAGCGTTCTTTAGCCCAAAAGGCATCCTATTAAAGACAAATATTCCAAACGGAGTGGTAAAAGCAGTCTTTAATTTATCTTCTTCCGACATTCTTATCTGCCAATAACCAGATTTGAGGTCCAAAGTGGACATAAATGGTGTAGCTTTGGCAGCGTGTAGCAAGTCTTCCATTCGAGGCAAGGGGTAAGTATCAGTGACCGTTATTGCATTTAACTTTCGATAGTCCACGCACACTCGAACTGTATTGTCCTTTTTTGGAATCAATACCACGGGAAATGACCACGGCGATTGTGTTTCCTCAACAATACCTTTAGTAACCATATCGTCCAATTCCACTTTAAGCCTATTTTTCATGGCTGGGGAAATACGATATGGTGGGTTTGAAATTGGAGGATGATTACCCGTATTAATTCTGTGGACTACATTTTTTATTGGAAAACTAATGCTCTCGAACAATTCATCCTGACTTTTCAAAAAATTCGCCAATTGCTCTTTTTGAACAGCATTTATAAAATCGTTGTTATGCTCGCATATATTGAAGTCAATTGCGTTTAATTCGATGGAATCTGGTGATCTTTTTCTAGATTTCTTCAACGGTGGAAACAAGTCCTTGTTTTGTGGCATCTCAAAACTCTCCGGCAAGGTATCTCCAAAAATTCTTAATAGGCCTCCAGGTGAATAATCGCTTTGGTTAGAATATAGTGACCCGATTGTTTGATTTTCTGACGACTCTGGTTGGCTATTTGATATGAACCATGTCATAAAGTCATCAATTTCGGATGCAGAATCCTTTTTGTTATCGTGGAAATCAACGTGGTCTACGCCTACACTTTGAAGTTTTGATGGTTTTTGTTTGAACTCGAAAATCTTCGAAGGCTCATCTTTAAAGTGCCATGTTCTCTGGGCAAGGTCCATTACTATGCCTGACTGTTCCAAAAAATCGATTCCTAATAGCGTCCTATTATCTTTTGCATTTGGAAGACAAATAAAACGGGTCCGTTTTAGGCGCTTGGCTATAATAATGTCGACAATAGTTGAGCAAACGAACTCCTTTCTTACGATACCATCAGCTAGAGTTATTTCGGCATATACGTTTTGAAATTCGACCTCTTTTTCACGCAATTTCTTATATAAATAGTAGCCAGCAATACTCGTTCTTGCGGCCGTATCCAAATACGCCTCTCCTTTTAACCCATTTACGTTGATTTCGACAGTTGGGACGTTTCTGCCGACTATAGACGTATCAATGCTATTGAAATCAAGGAATTTTGGACTTTCCATGGTGTTTCTCTGATTGCACGTTGGACAATTCGAGCGGTAAAAGCCTACTGCCCCACAGCCATAGCAATTCAGTTTATTTTCCTCTGGTTTACCCTTCTTTTCTGCCTCAATACGTTTATAGCACACTTCTGCGGTGTGATTTTTCTTCCTGCAATAGGAACAACGAACGTACGCCTTTTCTTGGAGCTCAAAAGGTTTGTTTACTGGCTCGTTTTTATTTTCAGCCATACACATTTCAATCTCTCTAGCTCTCGAGAGCAAGTCTTGAAAGGTTTGAACGTTTTCCCTGACAATTTTCTCTCGAATTTGGGGATTTAGTTGGGAAAAAAGCATGTTTATGACAGTGCTTTCAGCTAATCTTTCCTTTAGTGGGGCAAATAATTGCCTCTTTCTACATATGAACATGTCAGTGGACTCGTTAATTTTTTGTTTGTCTTGGAAAATTTCCGCAAACAATCTCCAATCAGGTTTTGGGGGAGCAAATGCGTCTCGGAGTAACTGTACGGCTTCCGTAAATGTTCTAGCTTCATGCTGTACCCCTTGCCACCAAGTCGATGCGTACCCCTCAAATAATAATGGTAAGCTAATTAAAGCTCTTTGATCAGTTATGGCCTCTGCTTCCTTAAACACCAAAATTGTTGCTATAAAATCTTCCACTTTCGATGTACTACGACCTCCATTAAATCGGGCACTACAGGAGCTAAAAGTGGATTTACGTTCGGTACGGACCTGAAGATTTCCTACCAAGCTTTGTAATTGCCTTTCAGACAAATTGTAGTTAACCGTAACATTTTGATTGGGATTTGCAGTAGAATTTCGGGTATTGGAAGTAGCTTGTGTATTTGGAGCAGCTTGTTTGGACGTGGATGCAGTAGTAGCACGAACTGACATATCTGGGACATTTTGAGGATTTGTGGTGGAATCTTGAGTTCCAGCTTCCTCGTCTCTAATGGGACTCATCATTGCGTTTAGGGAATTGTTAGTTAACCTGGGCATACCGTTGTGAAACAAATAGAAAAACCTCGATGGTCACAATGTATTTTCCTTCAAAATAAGCCTTTGTGGAATTGCTGACCGTTGATTTAATCAGGACAACAAATATATCGTAGACTGTTTTTTATAAATCTTATGAAAACCACGTTGTTTTTCCGTTTAATTTACAACAACAACTCCTTTACACGTTTTTTTTTTTTTTTTTTTGCAAAAAACAAAAAAATGCACAACACCAATACTACCTTCAGCTATTTAACGCTTTCAACAGGCGGAAAATAGCAAATCCTTTGATGATGCACGGATGAAATTTCACGATGGGCGCCAATTGTAAGGTGAGGGCAAATCACCTTAAAGATGTTTGAATTTTGTTTTATTTTTTATAATAATTTTTTATTCGAGAACTTGCAAGGCAGCTCGCCAGTACAGTTCTTCGATTGGTATATGCCACAATAGACACCAGGTCTTCTTATGGCTGTATACTCAATTTTATTTTATTTTTAGGTAATAGTTGTTTTTTTTTTATCAGTGCCTTCCAAAAATGATACACAGTTCAATTTTCCTCTTTGTCTTTATTAAAAAAGAGTTGGCGAAGGAATGACAATTTTACCAACGTTGTTCTCATTTAAATAGGCTTTTCAAGAGTCATAATATTATTCCATCTTCGAATTTCACAACAACAAATTATCTGCCTATTACAAAAATGCATCACGTGTCTAACATCAAAACATATAAGTAAGAACAGAGCATACAATTAAACAGGTGAGTTAAAAGAGTTCCGACAGAACGATGATCATTTGGATGTTGAGAGCATTCTTACACGAATGTAGTTACATATCACTGTATTTGGGAGATAGAGAGCTTAAACATGGAGTGAGATATGCCTCTCTCGATGTTATTTACGTTTTTGTATAACAGTTTATAACAATGTAATTTGATGCCGTGAAATACATTTAACATACATAAACTTAACATAACATTTATAAATTGCTAATAACGTTGTTAAGTGGTGCTGCTACAATATACGCCCTATCCTATGGTGGTGGGTATAAACACATAAACCCAAATGAGGAATCTGGGATTTGGAATTTGAAAACTCGGGAAAACTCGTTTTTCCAATTTTACACAGTATGTCCTCTTCACAAAATATAAACTAAACAAGTAAGCGTGCTAAGATCGGCCTGATAAAATCTTATATAACCTCCACGATGGATCGTATTCGTAGAGTTCTTTTCCCAGTATCTTTTTTAAGGCCAACAAAGGATTACAGAAAATAATTGCTATGCTATTGGAGCTATATCAAGTTTTGGTCCGATTCGGATCATAATTGAACTGAATGTTGGGTACTATATAAGAAGTCATTGTGTAAAATTTCAGCCAATTCGAATAAGAATTGCGTCCTTTAGGGGCTCAAGGAATAAAATAGGGATACCGGCTTATATGGAAGCTATATCAGTTTGTAGACTGATTTGGATCCTACTTCGTTGTTGGAAGTCTTATTGGAACACCGCATGCAAAATTTCAGCCAACAACAAATATTGCGGCTTGTGAGGGGAGATCGGTTTATATGGGAGCTATTTCAGGTTATAGATCGATTTGGACGTTACTTAGTACAATTGTTGGAAGTCCTAACAGAACACTATGTGCAAAATTTTAGCTAACTCTAAAAAATTTGCGGCTTCTAGGTGCTCAAGAAGTCAAATCGGGAAATCGGTGTATACAGGGGCTATATCAGGTTATAGCACTTATATATTGGGTTGCCCAAAAATTAATTGCAGATTTTTTAAAAGAAAGTAAATGCATTTTTAATAAAACTTAGAATGAACTTTAATCAAATATACTTTTACACTTTTTTTCTAAAGCAAGCTAAAAGTAACAGCTGATAACTGACAGAAGAAAGAATGCAATTACAGAGTCACAAGCTGTGAAAAAATTTGTTAACGCCGACTTTATGAAAAATCCGCAATTACTTTGGCTTTCAGAGGCTCAATAAATCAAATCGGGAGATGGGTTTATATGAGAGCTATATCAGGTAATAAAACGATTTGAACACTTGGCATTAGTTGTCGGAAGTCATAAAAGCACACTATCTGCAAAATTTTATCTAAATCGGATGAAAATTGTGTCTTCCGGGGTGTCAAGAAGTCAAATCGGGAGATCGGTTTATATAAGAGCTATATCTTTATGTCACTGAAAAGTGGCATTTCTTTGTTGAGATGTAAATTGCTGAAATACTCACAAATGTTTCCGGTATTTGGTGGATAACCACCGCTGAAAAATGTTTTAAGGTTTTCTCGCCAGCGGGGTTTAAATGGTGGGCATGGGTTCGATAGGTGGGTGCTAACTTGCATTACGCGATGGCTCCCAATGTTTTGACATAGTTGTTTTTTTTATACCCTCCACCATAGGATGTAACTACTCGAAATATTCGTCTGAGACCCCAAAAAGTATATATATTCTTGATCGTCGTGACATTTTATGTCGATCTTGCCATGTCCGTCCGTCTGTCTGTCGAAAGCACGCAAACTTCCGAAGGAGTAAAGCTGGCCGCTTGAAATTTTGCACAAATACTTTTTATTACTGTAGGTCGGTTGGTATTGTAAATGGGCCATATCGGTTCATGTTTTGATATAGCTGCCATATAAACCGATCTTGGGTCTTGACTTCTTGAGCCTCTAGAGTGGGCAATTCTCATCCGATTTGGCTGAAATTTTCCACAAAGTGTTTTAGTATCACTTCAAACAACTGTGCTAAGTATGGTTCAAATCGGTCCTAACCTGGTATAGCTGTCATATAAACCGATCTTGCGTCTAGACTTCTTGAGCCTCTAGAGGGCGCAATTTTGCAATATAGTTTATTTTCACACACATTTCTTTATACAAATTAAAAATTTCATAATTAACAAGTAACAAGTAAAAGCGTGCTAAGTTCGGCCGGGCCGAATCTTATATACCCTCCACCATGGATCGCATTTGTCGACTTCTTTTCCCGGCATCTCTTCTTAGGCAAAAAAGGATATAAGAAAAGAGTTGCTCTGCTATTAAAACGATATCAAGATATTGTCCGGTTCGGACCACAATTAAATTATATGTTGGAGACCTGTTTAAAATTTAGCCAATTCGAATAAGAATTGCGCCCATTGGGGCTCACGAAGTAAAATAGAGAGAAATATTTATATGGAATCTGTATCGGGCTATAGACCAATTCAGACCATAATAAACACGTTTCTTGATGGTCACGAGAGGATCCATCGTACAAAATTTCAGGCATATCGGATAATAATTGCGACCTCTAGGGGTCAAGAAGTCAAGATCCCAGATCGGTTTATATGGCAGCTATATAAGGTTATGAACCGATTTGAACCTGATTTGACACAGTTGTTGAAAGAAAAATAAAATACGTCATGCAAAATTTCAGCCAAATCGGATAAAAAATGTGGCTCTAATGGGCCTAAGACCCTAAATCGGAGGATAGGTCTATATGGAACTTATATCCAAATCTGAACCGATCTGAGCCATATTGACGGAAGATGTCGAAGGGCGTAAGACAACACACTGTCCCAAATTTCAGCAAAATCAGATAAAAAATGTGGCTCTAATGGGCCTAAGACCCTAAATCGGAGGATAGGTCTATATGGAACCTATATCCAAATCTGAACCGATCTGAGCCAAATTGACGGAGGATGTCGAAGGGTCTAAGACAACTCACTGTCTTAAATTTCAGCAAAATCGTATAATAAATGTGGCTTTTATTGGCCTAAGACCCTAAATCGGCGGATCGGTCTATATGGGGGCTATATCAAGATATAGTCCGATATAGCCCATCTTCGAACTTAAACTGCTTATGGACAAAAAGAAGAATTTGTGCAAAGTTTCAGCCCAATATCTCTATTTTTGAAGACTGTAGCGCGATTTCAACAGACAGACGGGCGGACATATCTAGATCGTCTTAGATTTTTACGCTGATCAAGAATATATATACTTTATAGGAAATGGATATTTTGATGTGTTGCAAACGGAATGACAAAATGAATATACCCACATCCGTCGGTGGTGGGTATAAAAAATGCTAAAACCAAAAAAACAACAGCTCCCTTTTTAATAAAGTTATCGAGGTTTTAAGGTGTTCCACACGACGGAATCCGATATCGATTCTATTTGCATTACTGAGACCTGGTTTGGAGAATACTTAACAGTTTTCTGAATTAGGATGGGTATGTTTTGCAAAGGGCTGAGAGTAGCGGAAATCTAGGAAGTTTTGCGATTTATATTAGGCTAATATAAACGCTCGAGTTATAATGGCCTTACCAGCTTAGGCCGGAATGGACTTTCTGTTCCTAAACACTTCTGATCGTTATCAGCAGCTACTTTTGGGTAATATTTACTGACCCAACAAACGTGTGGTCAGTACCGTATGTATAATGACGAAATCGTACCTGGGGATTTTAACTCAGATTTTTTGCTAGAGAGCAGAAGATTGATGAGTTCAATCCTTTGGTATTGTATTCAGTGAATACAACGATTCCCACGCATTTTACTCGGAGAAATACACTATTGGACTTGATTTTAGTAAATTCTCACAGTAAGTGTTATGATCAGCTTTCCACGGCGTTTTTCTCTGATAATATTAATTTTCTTCGGTATGAATTTGCCTTATGCTGTTTGGAAAAGAGAATAGCATATGGGGATTTCAAAGATATTGACTTCCATTCACTAGTAGGCATTCCAAAGTGGACTTTCAACTAATCGCTTAATTAACTTTTGTTTAAAAAATTCGAAGTCGTCTTTCAAAAATATTTCTAAAATTTATAAATAAAATCAGCAAAACATGTGTAGGCAAAGAAGTCAAATGAAAATGATTATGATTTGTGCACGCAATTGTATAAATATTTGATTTTAATTTTTTTTGCCTTCACAATAGAGAATTTTGAGGGTGGCCACACTTATTTGTGAAAAACCTATTACGACAATCCTGACGACAGATGTTCTACATAAGCCTGCACTGGTAATTATTCCAGAACTTCGTTGTCCTGGAAAGATGACATTTTCATACAAATCTCATTGCACTGCACTATATGGTACTGAAATAAAACACAGCTATTGTTACTATCCAAGTAACACCATAGGCACATGAAATTTCATGGGAAATAGCCTTTCCTTTGACAACAACTTCCATTCAACACTTCTTATACCCACCACCGTAGGATGGCAGTATACTAATCTAGTCATTCCGTTGGTAACACCTCGAAATATTCGTCTAAGAACCCATAAAATATATATATTCCTGATCGTCTCGAGTCCATCTAGCCATGTCCGTCCGTCACTCTGTCGAAATCACGATAGCAGTCGAACGCGTAAAGCTAGCCGCTTAACATTTTGCACAGATACTTAATATTGATGTAGGTTTTGGGGATTACAAATGGGTTATATTGGTTCAGATTTAGATATAGCTCCAATATAAACCGATCTTCCGATTTGACTTCTTGATCCCCTGTAAGCCATAATTTTCTCAATTTTGGCTGCAATTTTATGCATGGTGTTCCGTTATGACTTCCAACAACTGTGCTGAGTAGTTCGAATCGGTCTATAACCTAATCGGACAAAAATTGCTGCTTGTAAGGGCTCAAGAAGTTATTCGGGAGATCGGTTTATACCCATATAAATACAAGCAGCAATTTTTGTCCGATATGGCTGAAATTTTGCATATAGTGTTCTATTATAACTTTCAACAACTCTGACTAATACGGTCCAAATTGGTGTATAACCTGATATAGCTCTCATATAAACCGATCTCCCGATCAGTTCGGCTGAAATTTTGCATGCGATGTTCTGTTGCGACTTCCAACAACTGTGCCAAAATCGGTCTATATCCTGATATAGCTCCTATGTAATCCGGTCTCTCGATCATCCTTGTTCGGTTCCCAGAACCTCGATTTTTTGCTGGTTTGACAGAAGTTTGGTATGGAGAGTAAAGTTATGCCCTTCACCTAAATTTATTTTGTATACATTTGTAGCGGAATTCATGGTGGTGGGTTCCCAAGATTCGGCTCGGCCGAACTAAGCACGCATTTTTTCTAAAATAAATAATATTTGTATAGTTTGTCAACTTTTTTGTTATCTCCGTGTGCAACAATATTGCACAAGTAACTATTTTTTATGCCATTGTATGAGTGGCAGAGCAATAATTAAATTTGCATAATATCCTATCCCATTCAACTAACAAATTGGGACACGTGTGTGTGCCAGCTGACGTCAATAGGTTTCAAAAACGAAGCGTTCGCCTCCCCTCCTATACGCTGCGTTCAAGAAATTCAACAATGGCAAAGCGGAAAAAATGACGCTCTAATCATATAATCTGCTAAGTAAATATAAAACCAATAAAATGAATCAACATTTATTACGTGCCATTTCATATCAATTTACCCAGCCTGAGGGGAAGGGAGTTGTCTTCTCTGCATTTCTTGTTGTATTTTCGCCTCCATACAACAGTATCGAACCTAATACATAGTGCTAAGGGCATTTTGCAATGCAGAGTTGAAGATTCAACTTGTTGGTTTTGGAAGTCTGAGCATGTTTCTGTTATCAAATAACTAATGTTTTGCCCCATAAGACCAGGAAGGATAGACGACTATGATGATGTGCTTGAACGATAACACATTTTTGTCCTTAAGGAATTCCTTTTCATGTGGAGTGTGTGTGCACATTTGTTTGTGCAAGGTGCTTGATTGGCATTATAGCCATTGCTTTTATTCTCAGCCATTTCCCATTATGGCCACGTATCTTAGTTTGAGAAGTTAATGACCAGTTTGGCCATTTGTCGAAGGCGGGCAGTGATTTTATTAGGGATTTGTAAAAGTGGTTTGATTAACGTTATTTTAATAGGGGAGATTTGTGAAGTTTCAATAAGGTATGTTGTGCCATGAATTTTAATTTTTGACCTTACACTCAAAAAAGGAACCCATGGTTGAGTTAAAATAAAACGTTATTGAATAAAGTTGAACTTCATATAGCGCAAAAGATATTTTTATTATTTTTTAGTCGATTTAGATCTTAAAAACAATGATATCATATAAACTTACTTATGGTTCAACGTGAACTGATTGGAACTTAATGTTTTTATACCCTCCACCATAAGATGGGGGGTATACTAATTTCGTCATTCTGTTTGTAACTACTCGAAATATTCGTCCGAGACCCTATAAAGTATATATATTCTTGATCGTCGCGAAATTGTATGTCGATCTAGCCATGTCCGTCCGTCCGTCCGTCCGTCCGTCCGTCTGTCTGTCGAAAGCACGCTAACTTCCGAAGGAGTAAAGCTAGCCGCTTGAAATTTTGCACAAATACTTCTTATTAGTGTAGGTCGGTTGGTATTGTAAATGGGCCATATCGGTCCATATTTTATTATAGCTGCCATATAAACCGATCCTGGGTCTTGACTTCTTGAGCCTCTAGAGTGCGCAATTCTTATCCGATTGGAATGAAATTTTGCACGACGTGTTTTGTTATGATATCCAACAACTGTGCCGAGTATGGTTCAAATCGGTTTATAACCTGATATAGCTGCCATATAAACCGATCTTGGGTCTTGACTTCTTGAGCCTCTAGAGGGCGCAATTCTTATCCGATTGGAATGAAATTTTGCACGACGTGTTTTGTTATGATATCCAACAACTGTGTCAAGTATGGTTCAAATCGCTTCATAACCTGATATATCTGCCATATAAACCAATCATGGGTCTTGACTTATTGAGCCTCTAGAGTGCGCAATTCTTATCCGATTGGGATGAAATTTTGCACGACGTGTTTTGTTATGATACCCAATAACTGTGCCAAGTATGGTTCAAATCGGTTCATAACCTGATATAGCTGCCATATAAACCGATCTTGGGTCTTGACTTCTTGAGCCTCTATAGTGCGCAAGTCGTATCCGATTTGAATGAATTTTGGCGCGTAGTATTTTGTTATGACATCCAACAACTGTGCCAAGTATGGTTCAAATCGGTCCATAACCTGATATAGCTGTCATATAAACAGATCTGGGGATTTGACTTCTTGAGCTTCTAGAGGGCCCAATTCCTATCCGATTTGGCTGAAATTTTGCATGACGTATTTTATTCTTACTTTCAACAACTGTGTCAAATAACGTTCAAATCGGTCCATAACCTGATATAGCTGCCATATAAACCGATCTGGGATCTTGACTTCTTGAGCCCTAGAGGTCGCAATTACTATCCGATATACCTGAAATTTTGTACGACGGATCCTTTCATGACCATCAACAAACGTGTTTATTATGGTCTGAATCGGTCCATAGCCCGATACAGCTCCCATATAAATCGTTCTCTCTATTTTACTTCTTGAGCCCCCAATGGGCGCAATTCTTATTCGAATTGGCTGAATTTTTACACAGGTCTCCAACATATAATTTAATTGTGGTCCGAACCGGACCATATCTTGATATCGCTCTAATAGCAGAGCAAATCTTTTCTTATATCCTTTTTTGCCTAAGAAGAAATGCCGGGAAAAGAACTCGACAAATGCGATCCATGGTGGAGGGTATATAAGATTCGGCCCGGCCGAAGTTAGCACGCTTTTACTTGTTTTTATTTCAGTGCTTATGATGAACAACCGTGCATTATAATTTTAACTGAACTTAAAGTAATTGTTGGAATAAAATATTTTAAATTTTTACTCTGTGTTGTTGTACAAACTTATGGCAAAATCTCTGCTTCTATTCCGTTCAGTTTTAACTAATGCCCATGAAATAATTATTTTAATTGTAGATATACTACTTACTGTCATAATAATCGTTTACTTGATTTAATACATATCTTTCTCGGTTACACTTTGCTATTATTTATTACATTTCACATATATTATCTATCAAAATAGAAAGGTTCACAACTTTAATTTTCAATGGCTTTCGAAGAGTTCCGAATTGTAAATAAATCGCAAAGGAGCACCGGATTATCACACAAATTCCGTAACGCCATTTTTATTTATTTTTACATTTCACATATATTATCTATCAAAATAGAAAGGTTCACAACATTAATTTTCAATGGCTTTCGAAGAGTTCCGAATTGTAAATAAATCGCAAAGAAGCACCATATTATCACAGAAATTCCGTTACGCCGTTAAGTTTTAAAGACTGTTGAAAAAGAAATTAAAGTTTTAAGTATAAGAGGCCATCGTAGAGCACAGGTTAGCAAGTCTGCCTATGACGCTCAACGCCTGGGTTCAAATCCATCAGAAAAAAATTATCAGCGGTGGTTTTCCCTCCTAATGCTGGCAACATTTGTGAGGTACTATGCCATGTTAAAACTCTTCTCCAAAGATTTGTCGCACTGCGGCACACCGTTCGGGCTGCACTCATTGATATGTAAAAATGTTGCCCCTGTTCCTTAGTGGAATGTTCATGGGCAATATTAGCAAAGATACAATTACAAAGTTTAATTTTCAGTCTAATACGTACTAGGATGTACACTCGATTATCGTTTGTCGATTAATCGATTATTTGTGACATTTCAAGTAATCGAACAATTGAAAATGGCACATTTAGGACGGTTAATTGATTAATCGTTTGGATGTTCAAAAGGCTTTAAAACATATAAATTGCGTCATTTGTCTGAATTTTTTCAATCATTTGGGCTCTTGTTGGCCAAAATTTCATTTGATTGGGATGAATATATTTTGCTTTTGTTCGAAAAGGAAGTTCAAATAAATCGTATCCATTTGCCCTATTTACAATTCAATTCGATATGCAGATATGAGAAATATTCGAACGATAAGATCTCAAAAAATATCCCAAAATATATAATTTCGATTGTTCGATTAATCGACAACCTTTTTTGGTCTTGTTCGAACAATCTTTGAACCTGAATTTTCATATAAACAATTAATGGAATAATTCAAAAATACAAATAAATGACAGCCTAATAGTAGTAAAAAGCCTTTGCGAAAGCATGTGCGTTAAAATATTCGATCGCTGCATAAATTGTAGGTCGCACTTCAGTTTAAAAGTTAAATAAAGACCAGAAAAATAACAAAAGAATGTTCGGTTTTCTAATGCTTACCAAAATTTCAGGCTGTGCTACGCTTCATGTTCGGGCTATTCTGAGCAGTAACGATGATAACTAATTTCTGCTTTACCACTGCAGTTGCGGCACATTAAATTTTTTCCTGCTATTGTTTTCTGAGACGACAAAAACATTATTTGAACAGCAAGAAGATATAAATGAAGGGTGATTTTTTAAGAGCCCAAGGAAAGTTTATCAAAAATAAAAAAAAAATAAAAATTTAGAAATATTTATGAAATCTTTATTTGAATCGAGTCAAGCTCTTGCATTTTGGGCAATAAAAGTTAGATATCATCTCATGGTAGCTCTTACCATTCACATTAATGTTACGATTCCCATGATCTTTGAAGAAGTACGGTCCAATCATGCCACCAGCCCATAAAACGTACCAAACTGTGAATTTTTCTGGATGCATTGGTAATTCTTGCAATGCTTCTGGCTGGTCTTAACTCCAAAATCAACATTTCTACTTATTTATGTACCTATTAAGTCAAAAATGAGCTTCTTCGCTCAATGGAAGAAGCGCGCGATGAACTTTCTTAACAGAGCACGCATTTTGATAATAAAATTAAACAACTGTGTCAAGTACGTTTCTAATCGGTCTATAACCTGATATAGCTCCATATAAACCAATTTTTTGAGCCCCTGAAAGCCTAAATTTTTTCCTATTTGGCTAAAATTTTGCATTTTGTGTTCTGTTATGACTTTCTACAACTGTGCCTAGTACGGTTTAAATCGGTCTATAACCTGATATCGCTCCCATATAAACCTGTCACCCGATTTAACTTCTTGAGCCCTTACAACCCACAATTTTCCTCCGATTTAGCTAAAATTTTGCACACAGTGTTCTGTTATGACTTTCAACATCTGTGCCAAAAACGGTCCAATTCGGTCTGTAACTTGATATAGCTCCCATATAAAACGGTCCCTCGATTGTCCTTGTTCGGTTCGTAGAAGCTTTAATTTTTGCTGGTTTGAAAGACGTTTGGTATGTAGAATAATTTTATCCCCTACAATTTAATATATTTTGTAAGCATTTTTAGCAGAATCCATGGTGGTGGGTTCTCAAGATTCGGCCCGGCCGAATTTAGCACGCTTTTACTTGTTTTATCATACCACTACTGTGGTACAAGGTATTATAACTTAGAGCATTTGATTGTAACAGCCAGCAGGAAGAGAGATAGACCCGTTGTCAACTAAACCGATCGACTCAGAATCAATTTCTGATTCGATTTAGCTATGTCCGTCTGTCTGTCCATGTAAATTTGTGTACAAACTTTAGGTCGCAATTTTCGACGATCATCTTAAAATTTGGATATAACTCCCATATATATGCTTGTCCGATTTGGACTAATATGGCAATAGTGTGATCATTTCGATTCTCTCGAAATTTGGCAGGAATGGTTTTCTCTTGACTAGGCATTACTGGTGAATTTTATAGAAATCGGTTTAAATTTAGATATAGCTCTCATATATATGTTCATCCGATTTTGTGCAATTTGCAATAATTTCGCAATTTGTCAACCGCAGTTTAAACATATTTGCTAGAAATCTGATACCGATTGTTCAATAACCCATATAAAAAAATCCGGCGAGGTCCATCAAAAGTTGGTTCAGAATAAGAGATAGCTCCCACTTTGTACTTATAAGGTGGTGCAGGGTGTTATACGGTCGGCACCGATGGACTTTTGCCTTTCCTTACTGGTTATAAAAGAATTTGTATCAGTCATAAACCTTTAAGGTTTCTATGGGCATTTTATTATGAGCTTCAAACAATTGTCATATACAAAGTGAGGCCACAAATCATATATTCTTTTATTACGATACTAGCTGAACAGGGCCCTGCGCCTTCTTTCACTCTCTTATTTTATCTGAGCCTTATACTGGCAAGGTCAGGAAAAAGTCCTTTGTGTTTTTGGGGGTGAGTCTCAAATACCTTTCAGTTGAGCCTAATATTGACATTATTAGTTCAAATTTCCATTTGGCTGGCTTTGGGGGTGGGGCGGCCGCCTTAGACATTCCACCTTAAATAAATATACCAAATTTCTCTATCAGAGTTAATATAAAAAAAAAAAAACAAAATTTCGCGTTTTTGAAAATAGGGTAAGGAGAGGGTCCGCCCATCAAAGTTTTGATGTTATATCTACTTCATTCTCTTGATTTAAGTGGTGGATTGGAGTATCCAAAAATCTTTGCCCCGAGAGTGGATATCAGATTCATACTCCAGTCCAAAAAACCACATTTGAGCTACATATTGCTATAGTCGGTATATATGTGTGGTTCTGGGGGAGTGTATGAGATGAGTCGCCTCTGAAACACTTCACATTAAAACATATATCGGATTTGAGCCCATTTTTTGCCATAATCCACAAATATGTCTGGTGTGAGGGGTATATAGGTGGGGGCGGCCAGCTACGCACTTAGCCCTGCACAAATATCAGTGTATGAGATGAGTCTTCCCTGAAACACTTCGCATATAAACACATATCAGATTTGGGCCCACTTTTTTGTCATAATCCACAAATATGTCCAATTTGAGAGGGAGCGGCCATCTACGCACTTAGTAAAAAGTGTACTCTCCTACAAAAGACCTTTTAATGATGACCTTTTCTATCTTGATGGGCCTTGATTTATTATTATACCCACCATCGAAGGATGGGATTATATTCACTTTGTTATTCCGTTTGCAACACATCGAAATATCCATTTCCGACCCTATTAAATACATATTGTATATTCTTGATCATCGTAAAAATCTGAGACGATCTAGCCATGACCGTCCGTCAATCTGTTGAAATCACCTACAGCCTTTAAAAATAGAAATATTGAACTGAAACTTAATACAGATTCATTTCTTTCCTCATAGGCAGGTTAAGTAAGAAGATGGGCTATATCGGACCATATCTTGATATAGCACCCATATAGACCGATCCGAAGATTTAAGGTCTTAGGCTAATAAACAGCACATTTGTTATACCATTTTGCTAAAATTTGGGATAGTGAGTTGTGTTAGGCCACTCAACATTCTTCTGTAATTTGGCTAAGATCGGTCCAGATTTGGATATAGCTACCATATAGACCAATCTCTCGATAAGATCTTGAGCCCATAAAAGGCGCATTTATTGTCCGATTTTGCTGAAATTTTAGACAGTAAGTTGATTTAGCGCCTTCGACATCCTTCTTCATTTTGGCCCAGATCGATCCAGATTTGAATATAGCTGTCATATAGACCGATCTCTCGATTCAAAGTCTTGGGCTCGTAAAAGACGCATTTATTGTCCGATTTCGCCGAAATATGCGACAGTGAGTTGTGTTAGGCCCTTCGACATCCCTCTGCATTTTGGCCAAGATCGGTTCAGATTTGGATATAGACCGATATTGATATTTAAAAACTTGGCCCATAAAAGACGCATTTATAGTCAGACTAGCTGACCCGGGCCTGCTACGCTAGACTTTCTTTTACTTTATATGGAACAGAATTTTCCTTGGAATATTTATTTTCGACAATAAAGATCTTTTTGTGAAATAACATGATACGAAAATTGTATATCGCTTGACTAACAATTTAACAATATAAGTGCCTTTATCTGAATCCCATATGATCATTATTGGTCTACGAATTTAAGTTTGGATGTAAAGTGTATTCCATTCTTAAAATACTTTATTTCAGCCCGAAATTCTCTTAATATCTGATTTAGGGGTGTTTTCGGGGGTGAGGTAGTCCCCCAGACACTTGGCCTTGAAAAAATATCAGCATCGTGCTCTTCTCTCAAATACCATTTATTTAAACCCCATATTGCCATTGGTTTAAGGGGAGTTTACACGATGAAGCGTCCCCCAACCACATGGCCCCAAAATTGATCTCAAATACTGATCTCAAATACCTTTCATTTGAGCCACATATTGGCATGGCCGAAAAATGTTTACCCTTTGGAGGTGTTTTGGGGAAGGGGTAATGCCCTAAATACATGGTCCTACAGTTGGAAATCAAATTCGTATTCTTCTCCCAAATACCTTTAAGCCATATATTGCGATGGTCAGTAAAAAACGGCTGTTTGTGGGGTATTTTGGGAAAGGGATAGACCCCCAGAAAATTGGTCCCGAAAGTGGGTATCAATTCTTGCTCTACCCCCTAATACATAACTGATTGTCGATTTGATTTCTTGAGTCCTCACAAGCCGCCTAACCTGATATCGCTCCCATGTAAGCCGGTCTCTCAATCATCCTTGTTCGTTTCCTAGAATCTTTAATTTTTGCAGTTTTGACGGAAATTTGGTATGTAGAATAAAGTTATGACCTTCATCTAAATTTATTTTGTAAAATTTTTTAGTTAAGTCCATGGTGGTGGGTTCCCTAGATTCGGCCCGGCCAAACTTAGCACGCATTTACTTGTTTTTTTTTTGTTGTGTTCCACATTGTAATAGAAAATTTTTCTTTTCCAATGAAATTTATTTTGTCCCAATATTAAGACAAACACTTGTTTGTTATGGCAAAACATTAATAAAAACAAGATACTCTTATTTTTTCCTCCTAATTTGTTATTTGTCCCAATATACCCAAGTAAATTCTTACAAAACATGTTTTTGAGAATAACAAGAAATCAATGATGAAACCTTTTAAAGGTTTCCACAAAAGTATTCTTTCTCTTGCTATCAAGATTTTTCATGAATTCAGATAATTTCAATAAGAAATCTGAATAAAACTACATTACAAAAACTCCTCCCACAATTGTTTGATGAGAATGTTAATCTAGCTTTAATTTAATTAAACTGAACAATATCACTTACCAAGTTTCAACCAAAGCGGGCAAAAAATTGTGACTTCTGGAGCTTAAAGAAGTCAAATCGTCTACATTTTTAAATATTAAATGATTTGGTTCATTTTCAATAGCTAAAAACCTACATCAAAAAGAAGTAACTCAGAAAAATTCCAAACGGATCACTTGATTCGATCCAATACTATCGTGATATCGATAGTGTACGCACATTGCTATATCGACTCAGATCAATACTTTATTCATCACAACAGTTTTGTCGTGTTCATGTTGGAGGTAGGCATTCATATTAAATAAAAAATAGCATTAGTTGCTAGTTATCTTATATATAAAAATCAATTTGTGTTTGTTTGTATGTTCGTGTGTTCCTTATAGACTCAAAAAGGGCTGAACCGATTTTCTTGAAATCTTCACAGATGGTGCATAATGATCCCGTGGTGAAAATAGGGTACTACGTTTTTTGATATCTGAAGCGGGGGCGGACCCTCCGCCTTATCCTAATTTTCAGAAACGCCAGATCTCGGAGATGGGTGGTGCGATTTAAGCCAAATTTTGTGTGCTTTCATATAGTACCCTAAAAATAAAAATTTGGTATCCAAATTTCGGATGGGGTACCTAGGGGGGCGCCTCACCCTAAAATGTATACCGGAAGCAACTGTGTATGCTAATGTCACGAAAGTTTTAACTTACACTATTGCATCCAGGAATGCAATATTTTCTGCAGGGGTTAGATGTACTATCGATCCGTGCAGCAAATATAGATTCAGATCATTACCTTGTTGCATCAAAGGTTCGCACCCGTGTGAGTATGGCGAGAAAAGTACTATCTGCACGGAAGTTGGACATTGAAAACCTGCAAACAAAACAGATGGCAATGGCATACTCCAATCGACTTACCCAACTGCTTGATGAAAGCCTCCTTGTCCCGATGATATAACGGCGCAGTGGCCAGCCATTGCCTATTCCATGGAAAATGCCGCGAAGTTCCATGGTACGACCAAAAGTCCTACTGAATGCGGCATACAGAGCAACCCTGCATTAAGTAGCAACTCGCCAGATTAAGGAGGTGTATCGGAAGAAGAGGATAAACGTATATTCCGCGGAAAGAAAATGGAAAGGCGTGAGTGTGAGCAAATTGAAATTTACATTACTCAAAATGAAGTCCGGATATTCTACCAAAGAATCAAAGATCAAACCGATAACTTTGGTTATCGGCAGGATAACCTCCTGCAGAGAAAAAAAAGAAAATCTGGTTTCTGATACAGATAGTGTGCTGAGGATACGGAAAGAATATTTGACCCAGCTCCTAGTATCCACGCTGATAACGCGTACGCATCATCTTGTCTGAGCGATCTGGCTAGAAGAGCGCATACCTTCAAGAAAGGAGACAAAACGGAACGTGCCAACTTCAAAGAAATAACTCGTACTGTGTGAAAGAATAAAACCTAAAGTCAATGAAATAATTGAGCCCTATCAACGCGGTTTTAAACCTGGCAAATAAACCATAGATCAGATATTCACACTGTGCCAAATCTTGGAAAAAACTCTAGAAGTACATATCAACTCTTACCATCTCTTCGTTGGCTACAAAGCCGCTTTTGACAGCCCTATACGTTCAAAGTTATTTCTGAGCTTGGTATCCCTACAAAATTAATACGATTCTTCGGAATGATACTTGCTAAAACAATTTCCTCAATAAGAATAGGAAAGAATCTCTCCGAATTATTCAATACCAAACGAGTTTTTCAGACGGGTAGCCAGTTTATCGTGCGACCTCTTTAATATTCTGCTGGAAAAGATTACACCAGATGGAGATGTGAATAAATATGGCACACTACTCACAAGAGAACACATGCTATTCGCCGATGCCGTCGGGTCGGCATCGGTCGGTCACCGGAAGTAGTAACTGTAGCCTTTGAAAGAATCGAAAGGGAATCAGTGAAAATGGGTCTGGTGGTAAATGGAGATAAATCGAAATGGATGCTATCAACTCCCAGAACGCCATGTTCACCCGATCAGATAAAGAAAACGGAGAAAGTTGGGAACCACAACATTGAGATAGTCTGCAACTTTATCCACATAGGCACAGCCGTGACCAGTGTTGCCGTTTTTGGTAGGTTCCTAACAAAATTGGTAGGTTTTTATCCTCTTGGTAGGTTGGTAGGCTGATCTCAATTTTTGGTAGGTTTTTCCAACATACATGTACGTAAATACCAAGTTAATAAGTTTCTGTGTATTCGTGAGGAGTGCAGTATAAAACAATGGAAAATTATGTTGCAATGGGTCTCACTGCCTAAAATTTCAGGAAAAAGAGCGTTAGTTTTGAAATTGACTATAACTGGCACGAGTGTTAAGAGATTTTTTCTAAATTTCGTAAATCTGTGTAGCAAAGCGGGTTTTGTGCGTTCAATGCCTTCAGTCGGAAAACAAGCATATGTGGCAGCTGCATACAAATATGATCAAATCTGGTCCATACTCATGGTCCATTCAACTCAGTGTAACGGCGAAAATTGGTAGTTAAAGAGCCTTTCTGGACTCAAACACTTAAATTGGGAGATTGCTTAATCCAAACTCGGCACGGTTGCTCATTACGAATACAATACGACTTTATGAACGGCCGTAGAGTGATTTCAATAAACAGACGAACTGACACATCTAGATGCTCTATGAATAACGGCAATCTAGTACTTTGTACAGTTGAAAATGTATATAATGTAATTTAATGTGTTCAAGATGACCGATAATGTGAAAATGGCCAACTATTCGACGGTGGCTAAAAATACACACTATAGCACATTTTTGGCTTTTAGAACATTTGGTAGGTTTTAGTCTGGTTTGGTAGGATTTTTCTTAAATGTTAGTAATTTTCTTGAGTGGCAACACTGGCGGTGTCCGAGGGGAATGTCGCCAGTTTTAAAATAAAGCGAAGAATAATAGATGCTACATTGGATTGAGTAAGCAGTTTAGAAACAAGGCGAAGATCACACAATACAAGTCACTGATAATACCCATGTGACTAAATGGTTCTGAGGCATGGGTACTTGTGAAAGCAGAGGCAGTGCTTGGGGTATTTGAGAGAAAGATTCTTCGTAAAATATATAGGTCAGTTTGCGTTAATGGAGAATATTGGTGTCGTATAAACCACGAGCTGTATGGCGACGAAGGCATAGTTACTCGTATAAAAATGCAAAGATTGTGTTGCTTAGGTCATTTTGCCAGAATGGATGAAGAAGCTCCAGCAAAGAAGTCTTTTAAAGGCAAACACGGTGGTACACGCGAACCAGGATGACCAAAAGCCCGATGGAAAGCCACAATTTGGGTCCGATCTTAACAAAATGTAGCATGAGACATTTTATTTAGCTCTCCCAGCTCCTATATAGATATTTCATCCAATATGGACTTCAAAGGCAGCAGAGCAAGTTTGGTCACATCTCTTCAATATTGGGCGTGAGATATTATATTTGACGTCTCAGATTTAGATATTGCTCCCATATATCTTTTATACGATACAGCCTTCTAAGGCTGTAGATATCCACAATTCTTATTCAATAGTAAGAAAATCTTACAAGGTTCTATTCGATAAATCAATAGGTATGCAAAATTAAAATCTAACTAGATTTGAAGAAAAGTTCTATATATTAACAAGTAAAAGCGGGCTATACACCGATTCAGACCATAATAAATACGTATGTTGATGGTCATGAGAGAATACGACGTACAAAATTTCAGGCAAATCGAATAATAATTGCGACCTCTAGAGGCTCAAGAAATCAAGATCCCAGATCGATTTATATGACAGCTATATCAGGTTATGAACCGATTTGAACCACACTTGGCACAGTTGTTGGATATCATAACAAAACACGTCGTGCATTGAGCCAATCCGTGCATTCCAATCAGATAAGAATTGAGCATTCTAGAGGCTCAAGAAGTCAAGACCCAAGATCGGTTTATATGGCAGCTATATCAAAACCTGGACCGATATGGCCCATTTACAATACCAACCGACCTACACTAATAAGAAGTATTTGTGCAAAATTTCAAGCGGCTAGCTTTACCCCTTCGGAAGTTAGCGTGCTTTCGACAGACAGACGGACGGACGGACGGACGGACAGACGGACGGACATGGCTAGATCGACATAAAATGTCGCGACGATCAAGAATATATATACTTTATGGGGTCTCAGGCGAATATTTCGAGTAGTTACAAACAGAATGACGAAATTAATATACCCCCCATCTTATGGTGGAGGGTATAAAAATGGTACGTAGACTACGCTCATAGAAAAAAGTTTAGCAAACACTGTCTGATGAATATTAGTAGATAATTTTGCTGCTATTACAGTAGTAGCACTGCAATTTAAGAGTAGCAGGCTTACTTCTGAAAAGACTGTTGTTTTCTGAAAATGACTGCTGTTTAATTATGAAGGGGATGCTTGAAGAAAACCTAGAACACATAAATAAATTTGTGTTTTAGTGGATGTTTATAATAACCACTGAATGTACT
Organism: Stomoxys calcitrans; assembly: GCF_963082655.1. NCBI lineage: Eukaryota > Metazoa > Arthropoda > Insecta > Diptera > Muscidae > Stomoxys > Stomoxys calcitrans. The sequence continues at coordinate 8,896,375 of NC_081552.1, forward strand.
CTTTCTTTCCATAACCTTTTTTCTTTTTTTTATACCCACCACCGAAATATCCATTTCCGACCCTATAAAGTATATATATTCTTGATCAGCGTAAAAATCTAAGACGATCTAGACATGTCCGTCCGTCTGTCCGTCTCTCTGTTGAAATCACGCTACAGTCTTCAAAAATAGAGATATTGAGCTGAAACTTTTCACAGATTCTTTTTTTGTCCATAAGCAGGTTAAGTTCGAAGATGGGCTATATCGGACTATATCTTGATATAGTCCCCATATAGACCGATCCGCCGATTTAGGTTCTTAGGCCCATAAAAGCCATATTTATTATCCGATTTCGCTGAAATTTGGGACATTGTTGTGTTAGGCTCTTCGACATCCTCCATAAATTTGGCTCAGATCGGTCCAGATTTGGATATAGCTGCAATATAGACCGATCCTCCGATTTAGGGTCCTAGGCCCATAAAAGCCACATTTTGTATCTTATTTTGCTGACATTTGGGACAGTGTGTTGTCTTAGGCCCTTCGACATCCTTTGTCAATTTGGCTCATATCGGTCCAGATTTGGATATAGCTGCCATATAGACCGATCCTCCGATTTAGGGTCTTAGACCGATAAAAGCCACATTTATTATCCGATTTTGCTGAAATTTGGGACAGTGAGTTATCTTAGGCCCTTCGACATCCTTTGTCAGTTTGGCTCAGATTGGTCCAGATTTGGATATAGCTGCCATATAGACCGATCCTCCGATTAAGGGTCTTAGGCCCATAAAAGTCCGATTATTGTCCGATGTCGCCGAAATTTGGGACTGTGAGCTAAGTTAAGCCCCTTGACATAGTTCTGCATTATCGCACAGATCGGTCCAGATTTGGATATAGCTGCCATATAGACCGATCTCTCGGTTTTAGGTTTTGGGGCCATAAAAAGGGCATTTATTGTCCGATGTTGCCAAAATTTGGGTCAAAGAGTTAAGTTAAGTCCCTTCACATATTTCTGCAATTTGGTCTAGATCGATCAAGATTTGCATATAGCTGCCATATAGACCAATCTCTCGATTCATAGTCTTGGCCAAATAAAAGGCGCATTTTTAATCCGATTGCACTGAAATGCTTTCGACGTCCGTATCGTATATAGTTCAGATCGGTTTATTTTTAGATATAACTACTAAAAGGACCAATATTTTGTTATATACAATTGAACAATGACTTTTACTTATTAGCATTTAGTCGGAACTTAACGCCTTTTTACTTGTTTTAATTGATATTTTTTTAATTATTTTCAGAAACTGCGATTGATTAAAATTAAAAATTTGATTGGATCAATTAATTTTGTGATTGACATCCATTTTTATTTTTTCTGAGTACCGAATTTTATGATTAAAAAATTTTAATTTTGTCTTTAGCAGAATATGAAAAATCTCAACATTTTATATTTAGAAAAATAAATTCGAGGGGAGCCATAGCCAAATTTTGTCTTTAAAGACTAATTTATTGAAAGTTTCTATTAAGAGAATATTTTAATAAAATTTGTTTTCGAAAAAAATATTTTGGGGGGGAAGGGCGCTCACCCTCGGACTACGTCCCTGATGGGAGCTATATAAAAATCTGAACCAATTTTTTTCAATTTCAGTATGCTTCGTTGTAAGGCCAAAAAAGTCGTCTTGTTCAAGTTTAAAGCCAATCGGATGAAAACTGCGAACTGTACGATGTACACAAATTAACATGGACAGACAGACGGACGTAGCTCAACCGAATCAAAAAGTGATTCTGAGTTGATCCGTATATATAATGAAATAGGATATACAAAGAATTTTTTTTCACAATCTTGTTTTAAATTTTTTTTTTTTTTTTAATTTTTTATTATAAAAATTTCATCGAAATCGGCAAAGCAAATCCTGGGTCAGGCGTTAATGGGTTAAGAAGTAGGGATACTTCAATGAGTGCCGTCCACTACAAGTTTAAGCTCAATAATAAGGGATATTCTTTTTATAGCCGAGTCCGAACTGGATGCCGCATGCGACACCTCTAACCACCGCCGAACATTTTTTCTGATGATCTCGCCAGGACTCGAAACCAGGTGTTCAGCGTTATAGCCGGACATGCTAACATCTGCGCTACGGTGGCTTAATATAACGTGGTTATTTCCTCCCAATTATTGCCTTTGCTACTAGTTTGCTTTATTTTCGAATCATTGGGCATTATAATTACACACCTACAAGACACATAGAAGCCCCTGGTCAAACGAAAAAGCTGGGATGTTAGTTAGATTTAAATTTCTGTTTTTGTAATAACATAATTCTCTTTGACTTAACTTTGCTCATATTTTAGGTGAATTATTTTTACTTAAAAAAAAATTAACCTAATTCATTAAGAAATCTCGAGTTGTCATAACTTCCTTCCACTCATTTGAAGCACTTCCTTTAGAAATTATCGTCACTCATATTTTCCCACTCTCAGCCATTTTTCAAATAGGTTTGAAAAATTTATTTTCTAAACGACACCTAACATATACCATAAGCTTTTGAAAACAATGGCCAATTATTTATCACAATTAGAAGGGAACTGCTGACAAAATTCATAAAATACAAATTTAATATGAAAAACGACGACACGTGCAACCTCCGGTTTGATTTTATTCAATTGAGACAGCACAGATATCCTTTGACATTAATTTCCAATGAATAATCGCTTTCACCATAAAAGGGAATTAATTCAGATATGATTTTACAAATGGTTGGTTAAGCGATCTGCCTGCCATAACTTTGTCATAAAAATTAAACTTTTTGACAAACGCTTCATTGTCAACTGAAATCAATTTAAAAATTTAAGTCACTCGCAGTAAGTTGGATAAAAGTTTCTTGACAACTTCCTGCTCCCTTTAGTGAACATGATTCGTTGACACACATGCCAATTACCAACATCCTGCCTTACAAACTTATGGAGCCTTTGAGAGCAATAAAGGCATAAGAGCATAAAACAATTAAAAAGCCTAAGGGAGGAAAATTTTAAATTTGGTAGCAATACACAGATAGCTTTGTCAAACCGAAATTTTCATGGAATTTTTCTTTTTCACAATTCGATTCAAATTAAAAATTTGATTTCATTTGTGGAGGCCACCGTAGCGCAGAGGTTAGCATGTCCGCCTATGACGCTGAACGCCAGGGTTCAAATCCTGGCGAGACCATCAGAAAAAATTTTCAGCGGTGGCTTTCCCCTTCAAATGCTGGCAACATTTGTGATGTAATATGCCATGTAAAATTTCTCCCCAAAGAGGTGTCGCATTGCGGCACGCCGTTCGGAATCGGCTATAAAAAGGAGGCCCCTTGTCATTGAGCTTAAACTTGAATCGGACTGCACTTATTGATATGGGAGAAGTTTGCCCTGTTCCTTAGTGGAATGTTCATGGGCAAAATTTGCATTTGCCTTCAACATTTGTAATATCTATTGGGTTGCCCTAAAAGTAATGGCGGATTTTTTAAAAGAAAGTAAATGTATTTTTAATAAAACTTAGAATGAACTTTAATCAAATATACTTTTTTTACACTTTTTTTCTAAAGCAAACTAAAAGTAACAGCTGATAACTGACAGAAGAAAGAATGCAATTACAGAGTCACAAGCCGTTGAAAAAATTTGTCAACGCCGACTATATGAAAAATCCGCAATTACTTTTTGGGCAACCCAATACATAAGTTCAAAAAGAAAATATCCTTTGATTTGATTTTTGAAATTGCATAGAATATTTTTCCCTGTCAACTTTTTTTTACAGTTGACAGCAGACTGTGTTTACAGCAGAATCACATTAAACTCAACTCCATATTTGAAAGTTCTTGATAACGGTTTAACGAAGTCGACCGAAACAGCAACAGCACCATGTTAAACGCACCACCATATTTAAACATCCTTGAACACGTTTTGACAAATTCGAACTAAACATTGAAAATATAATTGTGTTTTACACGACCAAAACTGTTGTGTTAGGTTTAAGTATCAGTCTGCCATCAGACTCATTTAATAGTTTTCGTTCGTTGTGATACCAAAGAAACAGGGAATGAATATGCGTTGAACAATCCAGATCGCTTTAAAAAGCCCAACAACTTGCGAACGTTCACATCCCACAAAACAGACAAGTTCTCAGAAGAAGAAATGAGAACCTAAAGTGGAACTCCTTCTGACTGCCAGTCGGGATACACACATAGCAGATGTTCTGTAGTCTCTTCGTCCTCTACCTCCTTACAGTAACAGCTGTTACTTGTAACCCTTAGTCTGTCAGCATGTTTTCCGAACAGACAGTGACATGTCACGACGGATACAATGTCTGATACGTCGGTTGTAGCCAATGATAGTAAAGCGGTATACCTCTTCAATTCACTCATAGAAAAAAATTGCTGAAAAGAGCAAACACTGTTTGCTGAATGTAGGTGATTAATTTTGCTGCTATTGTAGCAGTAGTTCTGCTATAATACCAGTAGTACTGCAATTTTAGAGTAGGCTTACTGCTGAAAAGTTTGTGGTTTGCTGAACGTGACTGCTGCTTAATTATGAAGGGGATGTTAGAAGAAACAAGTAAAAGCGTGCTAAGTTCGGCCGGGCCGCATCTTATATACCCTCCAACATGGGTCGCATTTGTCGAGTTATTTTCCCGGTATATCTTTTAGGCCAACAAAGCTATATCAAAATTATGTTCTATTGCTATTTGAGCTACATCAGATTATTTTCCGATTCGAAACCTAATCGAATTGAATATTGGAGACCATAAAGAAGTCATTGTGTAAAATTTCAGTCAATTCGAATAAGAATTGCGTCCTCTAGGGGTTCAAGAAGTAAAATAGAGAGATCGGTTTATAGGGAGCTGCATTAACCTATAGACCGATTCAGACCATATTTGACACGTATGTTGAAGGTCGTAAGAGAATCCGAAATTTTAGATTAAATTTAAATTAAATCGGATAATAATTGTGCCATCTAGTGGCTCAAGAAGTCTAGATTCAATATAGAATTATATGACAGCTATATCAGGTCATAAACGGATTTAAACCATACATACAATCCCCAACGACCTACATCAATATTAAGCATCTGTGCAAAATTTCAAGCGGCTTGCTTACGCGTTCGAATCAGAATTTCCAGGCGATCAAAATATATTTACTTCATGGGGCCCGAGGTGTTACAAACGGAATGACTAGATTAGTATACACCCATCCTATGGTGGTGGGTGTAAAAAAGAATATGGAAAGTATACATTCAGTGGTGATTATAAACATCCACATTAACATTTGTATTTTATTGTACCCACCACCATAGGATGGGAGTATACGAATCTAGTCATTCCGTTAGTAACACCTCGAAATATTGATCTAGGACCCCATAAAGTATATATATTCTTGATCGTCTCGACATTCTGAGTCGAACGCGTAAAGCAAACCGCTTGAAATTTTGCACAGATGCTTAATATTGATATAGATCGTTGGGGATTGCAAATGGGTCATATCGGTTCAGATTTGGATATAGCTCCTATATAAACCGATCTCCCGATTTGACTTCTTGAGCGCCTGAAAGCCGCAATTTTCATCCGATTTGGTTGAAATTCTGCACGATCTCCCGATTTGACTTCTTGAGCCCCTGGAAGCCTCAATTTTTATCCGATTTGGCACATAGTGTTCTGTTATGATTTCCAACAACTGTACCAAGTACGGAACGAATCGGTCACTAACCTGATATAGCTCCTATATAAACCGATTTAACGATTTGACTTCTTGAGCACCTGGAAGCCGTAATTTTTGTTCGATTTGGCTGAAATTTGCACATATTGTTCTGTTATGACTCCCAACAACTGTGCCAATTACTGCTCAAATCGGTCTATAACCAGATATAGCTCTATTCGTAGAATCCACGGTGGTGGGTTTCCAAGCCCAACTTAGCACGCTTTTACTCGTTTTTATACCCTCCACCATAGGATGGGGATTTACTAATTTCGTCATTCTGTCTGTAACTACTCGAAATATTCGTTTGAGACCCCACAAGGAATATATATTCTTGATCGTCGAGACATTTAATGTCGATCTGGACATGTCCGTCCGTCTGTCCGCCCGTCCGTCCGTCTGTCTGTCGAAAGCACGCTAACTTCCGAAGGAGTAAAGCTAGCCGCTTGAAATTCTGCACAAATACTTCTTATTAGTGTAGGTCGGTTGGTATTGTAAATGGGCCATATCGGTCCATGTTTTGATATAGCTGCCATATAAACCGATCTTGGGTCTTGACTTCTTGAGCCTCTAGAGTGCGCAATTCATATCCGATTGGAATGAAATTTTGCCCGACGTGTTTTGTTATGATATCCAACAACTGTGCAAAGCATGGTTTAAATCGGTCCATAACCTGATATAGCTGTCATATAAACCGATCTTGGGTCTTGACTTCTTGACCCTCTAGAGGGCGCAATTCTCGTACGATTTAAATAAAATTTTGCACGTAGTGTTTTGGTATCACTTCCAACAATTGCGCTAAGTATGGTTCAAATCGGTCCATGTTTTGATATAGCTGCCATATAAACCGATCTTGGGTCTTAATTTCTTGAGCCTCTAGAGGGCGCAATTCATATCCGATTGGAATGAAATTTTGCCCGACGTGTTTGGTCATGATATCCAACAACTATGCCAAGTATGGTGTAAATCGGTCCATAACCTGATATAGCTGTCATATAAACCGATCTTGGCTCTTGAATTCTTGAGCCTCTAGAGGGCGCAATTCTTAATCGAATTGAATGAATTTTTGCACGAAGTATTTTGTTATGATATCCAATAAATGTGCCAAGTGCGGTTCAAATTGGTTCTTAACCTGATATAGCTGCCATATAAACCGATCTGGGATCTTGACTTCTTGAGCCTCTAGAGATCGCAATTATTATCCGATTTGCCTGAAATTTTGTACGACGGATCCTCACCATCAACATACGTGTTTATTACGGTCTAATTCGGTCTATAGCCCGATACAGCTCCCATATAAATCGATTTCTCTATTTTACTTCTTGATCCCCCAAAGGGCGCAATTCTTATTCGAATTGGCTGACATTTTACACAGGTCTCCAACATATAATTTAATTGTGGTCCAAACCGGACCATATCTTGATATCGCTCTAATAGCAGAGCAAATCTTTTGTTATATCCTTTTTTGCCTAAGAAGAGATGCCGGGGGAAGAACTTGACAAATGCGATTCATGGTGGAGGGTATAAAAGATTCGGCCCGGCCGAACTTAGCACGCTTTTACTTGTTTCTTCTAACATCCCCTTCACAATTAAGCAGCAGTCTTATGCAGCAAATAACAGACGTTTCAGCAGGTAGCTTCCTGCTTTGAAATTGCAGAACCACTGCTGTAATACCAGATCTTCTGCTATAATGGCGGCAAACTTAACTTCAAATATTCAGCAGATAACGTTTGATATTTTCAGCAAACATTTTTCTATGAGTGTAGATAGATAGATTGTTGAAATCGTTTATTTATAATTTGTTCACTTCTTGCTTTCAATGGTCCATTTAAAGGTACTCTCAGTTAAATTGCCATACATTATTTCAGACAAAAGTTCATTCCACACAACCAAAAGGAAATGGCAATGATGGAGAAAAAATTCGCCTACTCAGTAATACCGGTCTGAAAATGCATGAAATTAATGTCGATTTCACTTTCAAAGGAAACGAAACAACATTAAAAAGAGATTTTTGTCTACTCGAAAGAAAACACAACCAACGAATATGAGTGGAAAATATGAAGGCAACACCTTGACACCAACATCAAATATATGAAATAGGAAAATTCGAGGAATCACATATGTATGGATGCATCGTACGAATAATTTGAAGTTTACGATTTTTTAATATGAAATTTATTTCCATAATATAAAAATTTGTTAAATACATATATATATATATATATATATATATATATATATATATATATATATATATATATATATATATATATATATATATATATATATATATATATATATATATATATATATTTATATATATATATATATATACAATACATACATACATACTACCAAATACCCGGCCGGGTCTGCTGCGCCTTCATTTGTACCACGCGAAAAATATGTTTCTTACTTACTACTACATGTATCTCCCCAGTACAATTTGTTTATCTACTACCAAATACCTTTTATTGAACCCCATATAGCCATGATTGACGAATATTCACATTTTGGGAAGTGTTTTAAGGGGTACGCAACCACCCACCACTTGAACCTCATTTTCAATATCATACTCGTGATTGCATCCAGTTTTCAATATTCCATAATCATATTCGCACTCTACTCTCGAATACCCTTCATTGGAATCCCATATTGTCCCGATCGGTCCACTTTTGATTCCGGTGGGTGCTTTTTGTGCGATTTTGGGCTTAGGGCGGCGCCCTGGGCAGGCGCAATTTTTATACCCTCCACCATAAGATGGGGGGTATACTAATTTCGTCATTCTGATTGTAACTACTCGAAATATTCGTCTGAGACCCCATAAAGTATATATATTCTTGATCGTCGTGAAATTTTATGCCGATCTAGCCATGTCCGTCCGTCTGTCCGTCCGTCCGTCCGTCCGTCTGTCTGTCGAAAGCACGCTAACTTCCGAAGGAGTAAAGCTAGCCGCTTGAAATTTTGCACAAATACTTCTTATTAGTGTAGGTCGGTTGGTATTGTAAATGGGCCATATCGGTCCATGTTTTGATATAGCTGCCATATAAACCGATCTGGGGTTTTGACTTCTTGGGCCTCTAGGGCGCGCAATTCTTATCCGATTGGAATGAAATTTTGCACCACGTGTTTTGTTACGATATCCAACAACTGTGCTAAGTATGGTTCAAATCGGTCCATAACCTTATATAGCTGTCATATAAACCGATCTTGGGTCTTGACTTCTTGAGCCTCTAGAGGGTGCAATTCTTATCCAATTTGAATGAATTTTGGCACGTAGTATGTTTTGTTATGATATCCAAAAACTGTGCCAAATATGGTTCAAATCGGTTCATAACCTGATATAGCTCCCATGTAAACCGATCTGGGATCTTGACTTCTTGAGGCTCTAGAGGTCGCAATTATTATCCGATTTGCCTGAAATTTTGTACGACGGATTCTCTCATGACCACTAACATACGTGTTTATTATGGTCTGAATCGGTATATAGCCCGATACAGCTCCCATATAAATCGATCTCTCTATTTTACTTCTTGAGCCCACAAAGGGCGCAATTCTTATTCGAATTGGCTGACATTTTACACAGGTCTCCAACTTATAATTTAATTGTGGTCCAAACCGGACCATATCTTGATATCGCTCTAATAGCAGAGCAAATCTTTTCTTATATCCTTTTTTTTTTTTGCCTAAGAAGAGATGCCGGGAAAAGAACTCGACAAATGCGATCCATGGTGGAGGGTATATAAGATTCGGCCCGGCCGAACTTAGCACGCTTTTACTTGTTAATACCATTTTCGTTTTTAACTCCCAAATTCCTTTCATGCGAGTCCTATATTGTCCTAATCGAAAAATATTTCCTGCTGAGGGGTTTTGGGGGGTGGGGAGGCCCCACAGGCTAAAAGTGTTCTGTTGGTGTTTTTGGGAGTGGGCTTTACGTCCTTTATGGCGTATATTCTGAATATCTGCTTTTATGAAGTGTTTCATCAGGAAAACAGGACAATCAGTTTTGCCTACCTCTATTGTCGGGAGCGATCAAGTTTATTGAAAACTTTATGAATGAACATTGAAGCTTGAACACGCAGTTTTGCAATAAAAATGAGCAGAAACAAATAAAAGCGTGCAAAGTTCGGCCGGGCCGAATCTTATATACCCTCCACCATGGATAGCATTTGTCGAGTTCTTTCCCAGCCAAAAAAGGATATAAAAAAAATTTCCTCTGCTATTTGAGCGATATCAAGATATGGTCTGGCTTGGACCACAATTAAATTATATGTTGGAGACCTGTGTAAAATGTTAGCTAATTCGAATAAGAATTGCGCCCTTTATGGGCTTAAGAAGAAAAGTAGAGAGATCGATTTATATGGGAGCTGTATCGGGTTATAGACCGATTCAGACCATAATAAATACGTATGTTGATGGTCATAAGATGGCACAAAATTTCGGGCAAATCGGATAATAATTGTGACCTCTAGAGGCTCAAAAAGTCAAGATCCCAGATCGGTTTATATGGCAGCTATATCAGGTTATGAACCGATTTCAACCATACTTGGCACAGTTGTTGGATATCATAATAAAATACTTCGTGCAAAAATTCATTCAAATCGGATAAGAATTGCGCTCTCTAGAGGCTCAAGAAGTCAAGACGCAAGTTCGGTTTATATGGCAGCTATATCAGGTTATAGACCGATTTGAAACACGTCGTGCAAAATTTCATTCCAATCGGATAAGAATTGCACACTCTAGAGGCTCAAGAAGTCAAGACCCCAGATCGGTTTATATGGCAGCTATATCAGGTTATGAACCGATTTGAACCATACTTGGCACAGTTCTTGGATATCATAACAAAATACTACGTGCCAAAATTCATTTAAATTGGATAAGAATTGCGCACTCTAGAGGCTCAAGAAGTCAAGACCCCAGATCGGTTTATATGGCAGCTATATCAGGTTATGAACCGATTTGAACCATATTTGGCACAGTTCTTGGATATCATAACAAAATACTACGTACCAAAATTCATTCAAATTGGATAAGAATTGCGCCCTTCACAGGCTCAAGAAGTCAAGACCCAAGATCGGTTTATATGGCAGCTATATCCGGTTATGGACCGATTTAAACCATACTTGGCACAGTTGTTGGATATCATAACGAAACACGTCGTGCACAATTTCATTCCAATCGGATAAGAATTGCGCGCTCTAGAGGCTCAAGAAGTCAAGACCCAGATCGGTTTATACACATACATGGCACAGTTGTTGGATGTCATAATAAAATACTTCGTGCATAAATTCATTCAAATCGGATAAGAATTGCGCTCCCTAGAGGCTCAAGAAGTCAAGACGCAAGATCGGTTTATATGGCAGCTATATCATGTTATAGACCGATTTGAAACACGTCGTGCAAAATTTCATTCCAATCGGATAAGAATTGCGCACTCTAGAGGCTCAAGAAGTCAAGACCCCAGATCGGTTTATATGGCAGCTATACCAGGTTAAGGACCAATTTGAGCCATTCTTGGCGCAGTTGTTGGATATCATAACAAAACACGTCGTGCAAAATTTCATCCCGATCGGGTAAGAATTGCGCACTCTAGAGGCTCAAGAATTCAAGACCCAAGATCGGTTTATATGGCAGCAATATCAAAACATGGACCGATATGGCCCATTTACAATACCAACCGACCTACACTAAAAAGAAGTATTTGTGCAAAATTTCAAGCGGCTAGCTTTACTCCTTCGGAAGTTAGCGTGCTTTCGACAGACAGACGGACGGACGGACGGACAGACGGACGGAGTGCAGTTATTGATATGTGAGAAATTTGCCACTGTTCCGTAGTGGAATTTTAATGCGCAAAATTTGCAATTTGAGCGAAATTTGGCTATGTCAAATTCGTCAAAATTGGTCTAAAAATTAACATTAGTTTTCATATATAGATAGTAGCCGAAGTTCAATTATTAGGCTGTTATGACTGTTGTCACTGTAATTCCCAAATCTTAACCTATTTTGATGAAGTGTAACAGAGGTCTTCAGATAGGTATTAGAACATTCCATAATAAGCAGATTTCGTGCAAATTGGTTAAAAACTGTGGAAACTACGTCCTTATAAATGTAAATCGGGCGAGTTATATATATGGGAGCTGAATCTAAATCTAAACCGATTTTTACAAAAATCGTATTTTGTTATGATATCCAACAATTGTGCCAAGTATGATTCAAATCGGTTCTTAATCTGGTATAGCTGTCATATAAACCTATCTCGGATCTTGACTTCTTGAGCCAAGTGATGGCGCAATTCTCGTCAGATTTGGCTGAAATTTTGCATGACGTGTTTTGCTATGACTTCCAATAACTGTGCTAAGTATGGCGTAAATCAATATAGAACCTGATATAGCTGCCATATAAACCGACCTAAGATCTTGACTTCTCGAACCTCTAGAGGTCGCAATTCTCATCCGATTTGGCTGAAATTTCTCTCATGACCTTCAACATACGTGTCTAGTATGGTCTGAATCGATCAATAGCTTGATACAGCTCCCATATAAACCTATCTCCCGATTTTGCTTCTTGAGCCCTTACAAGGCGCAATTCTTATCCGAATGAACTGAAATATTACACAATGACTTCTACAATGTCAATCAGCATTCAATTATGGTCCGAATCGGACTATAACTTGATATAGCTCCAATAGGATAACAGTTCTTATTCAATATTCTATGTTTGTCTAAAAAGAGATACCGCGCATAGAACTCGACAAATGCGATCAATGGTGGAGGGTATATAAGATTCGGCCCGGCCGAACTTAGCACGCTCTTACTTGTTTATTATACCCTCCACCATAAGATGGGGGGTATACTAATTTCGTCATTCTGTTTGTAACTACTCGAAATATTCGTATGAGACCCCATAAAGTATATATATTCTTGATCGTCGTGACATTTTATGTCGATCTAGCCATGTCCGTCCGTCTGTCCGTCCGTCCGTCCGTCCGTCCGTCCGTCCGTCCGTCTGTCTGTCGAAAGCACGCTAACTTCCGAAGGAGTAAAGCTACCCGCTTGAAATTTTGCACAAATACTTCTTATTAGTGTAGGTCGGTTGGTATTGTAAATGGGCCATATCGGTCCATGTTTTGATATAGCTGCCATATAAACCGATCTTGGGTCTTGACTTCTTGAGCCTCTAGAGTGCGCAATTCTTATCCGATTGGAATGAAATTTTGCACGACGTGTTTTGTTATGATATTCAACAACTGCGCCAAGTATAGTTCAAATCGGTCCATAACCTGATATAGCTGCCATATAAACCGATCTTGGGTCTTGACTTCTTGAGCCTCTAGCGTGCGCAATTCTTATCCGATCAGAATGAAATTTTGCACGACGTATTTTGTTATTATATCCAACAACTGTGCCAAGTATGGTTCAAATCGGTCCATAACCTGATATAGCTGCCATATAAACCGATCTTGGGTCTTGACTTCTTGAGCCTCTAGAGGGCGCAATTCTAATCCGAATGGAATGGAATTTCGCACGACGTGTTTTGTTATGATACCCAACAACTGTGCCAAGTATAGTTTAAATCGGTCCATAACCTGATATAGCTGCCATATAAACCGATCTTGGGTCTTGACCTCTTGAGCCTCTAGAGGGCACAATTCTTATCCGATTTGAATGAAATTTTGTACGACGGGTCCTCTCATGACCATCAACAAACGTGTTTATTATGGTCTGAATCGGTCTATAGCCCGATACAGATCCCATATAAATCGTTCTCTCTATTTTACTTCGTGAGCCCCAATGGGCGCAATTCTTATACGAATTGGCAGAAATTTTACACAGGTCTCCACCATATAATTTAATTGTGGTCCGAACCGTACCATATCTTGATATCGTTTTAATAACAGAGCAACTCTTTTCTTATATTTTTTTTTGCCTAAGAAGAGATGCCGGGAAAAGAACTCGACAAATGCGATCCATGGTGGAGGGTATATAAGATTCGGCCCGGCCGAACTTAGCACGCTTTTACTTGTTTTTATATTCTATTAAACCTTCTTATGTATCCGTCATCCACAGATTAATCTTCCTTTTCACACTAACTTGCACCATAGAGTTTATTGAACACTGCTGCAGTGCTGACGAAAACGTATCCATAAGTCCTTTACTCAACTCGGAGCATGTACTAACATCATCGATACCAAGGTGTATATCAAGATACTTTCCAACATCATCATAATTTATATTACAGCATTTTTCACATATCGTTCGCAACACTGTGTTTGTGATCGGCAAAAGTATTCTGAATATACAATCCAAGGAAGATCTACTCGATGGACGAGTAACAAGTTTGTGCAAGATTGTAAATTTACAGCAGCAAAAGTGTCTAAAAGTGCAACCCTTTTATTATTGACACTTAACAAGTATACATTTAAATCCCCCAAATTTATGCATGGGGAATTATTAAATCGCAATAAAATGTTTTTTTGCAATATTGTAATAAAACTACCAAATGGACACTTTTGCGATCTGTAAATAGAACATATAATCAAAGGTTTGTTGTCAATAATTATCTCAGGTAAGGACAATGCTATCACATCCACAAAACTCTCGCTCTTGTTGATTAAAATTTGATATTTTATATTCCCTTCCATGAAAACCGTAGTCCCTTCAAATGAATCTATCCTGCATCAGTGAATTGCCGTAAAATCATCCATCGCATATATGTATGACAGTAAGCTTATCATCAAACCATGTTCCTTGTACAGCAATTATTTTCGGAATGGTAGTAAGTTTACCAATAATTTCCTTAAATTGATTAAATTTATTAGTTGAAGAAATACTTCTGACATTAGATGACAATATACTCAAAAATTGTTTGTTAAATTCATTAATTAAATATTCATTAAATGTATTTAAGTTACAAAAATAATTTAAAATCATAACTAAGTATTAGTAAAAAGTTAAAGCAAATAATATAGACTACAATTTTAGTTTGGTGATACAAAGGATCCATCTTTTTCACATTCGCCATCAGAACTAGTTTAATTTTCATCCACGGGAGTTCTTCGTTTACAAGATGCAATACTAGCGCGCTTGTATAAAATATGATCAACATATTTCATCGAATTCAAACCTACTACTTTGTTTGCAACTTCTAAGCACATATCAATAGCTTCAACTCTCTCTTTTCAACTCCATTTATCACGCAGTCATTCTTAACACGAATTTCATTTAAAAATTTTACAGATGATTTCAGGTTATTTACTTCTTCACCCAAATTTCTATCCTCTTTCTCCAATGTTTCTATCTTTTTCTTGTTTTTGACAACTCCTTTTAATATTTCATCATACTGAGATGACATAAATTGCATTGTCTCTTTTATCTCTCGCAATTGGGTAAGCTGAGCTTTAATTTCACTCAATTCTCTTGTCACCGACGTTTCTTCTGGCACACATAAAAAACATTTATACTCGAGAGAGCTATCTTTAATAAGTGTATCGATTTGCTTTTTTACCAATTTCGTACAAAGTGTGTGGAGAGTTTTCATACAAACATCACATTGCAATGAATCATCATTTTCACGTACTTGTGATTTGCAACGAGCACAATTTATTTTGTTTTTATTCATGCTTTTTCTTTGTTTTCCAGGCATATTCCACAATATTTTCTGATACAGACTTTTTTGGTAATCACTAGTATATAACTTTGACCAAAACAATTTTGTGTTTATTAGACAAAAAGTTAATTTAATAGAGAATGATCGCACTGCGAATAAAATACGTCTAGCCACAAGCAGAGTTGCCAGCTTTGAACTTTGAGATTAGAAAACGAATTTGATAACCTATTTTGGGGCCATGTGTTTGGAGGAAGCCTCATAATGTAAACTCCCCTAAACCAATGGCAATATGGGGTTTAAATAAATGGTATTTGAAAGAAGAGCACGATACCGTTATTTTTCAGGGCTAAGTGTCTAGGGGACCACCTCACCCCCGAAAACACCCATAAATTAGACATCATGAGAATATCGGGCTGAAATAAAGTATTTTAAGAATGGAGTACACTTTACTTCCAAACTTAAATTCGTAGACCAATAAAGATCAGATAATGGCACTTATATAATTACACTGTTAGTCAAGCGATATACTATTTTCGTAGCATGGTATTTCACCAAAAACTTTTTAACTGTCGAAAATAAATATTTCAAGAAAAATTTTGTTCCATATAAAGTAAAAGAAGGCCCAACGGAGCGGGCCCGGGGCAGCTAGTATAAAATAAAAACCCAAATTCAGAAGCGAAACAACACCTCGAAATATGCGTCTAAGTAACACCTCGAAATATGCGTGTAAGACCCCATAAAGTATGTATATTCTTGATCGTCGTGACATTTTGAATCGAACTAGCCTAGTCCGGAGTAGAGCCGCTTGAAATTTTGCACAAATGCTTCTTATCGGTGTAGGTCGGTTGGGATTGTAAATGGGCCAAATTGGTCCATGTTTTAATATAGCTTCCATATAAACCGATCTTGGGTTTTGACTTCTTGAGCCTCAAGAGGGCGCAATTCTCATCCAATTTGACTAAAATTTTGCTCATAGTGTATTAATATCACTTCCAATAACTGCGCGAAGTATGGTTTAAATCGGTCCATAACCTGATATAGCTGCTATATATACCGATCTTGGGCCTTGACTTCTTGAGTTTTTAGAAGGCGCAATTCCTATCCGATTTGGCTGCAATTTTGCACGTGGTTTTTTGGTATTACTTCCAACATTTATGCGAAGTATGCTCCAAATCGGTCCATACTCTGATATAGCTGCCATATAAACCGATAGGGAATCTTGAGTTCTTGAGCCTCTATAGAGCGCAATTCTCATCCGCTTTGGCACACATTTTGTACAAAGGCTTCTCTCATGGCCTTCAACATACGTGTGCAATATGGTCTGAATCGATCTATAGCTTGACACAGCTCCCATATAAATCGATCTCCCGATTTTGCTTCTTGCGCCCTCCTCCTCCGTCCATATTCATAACTAGCTGACCCGGGCCCGCTCCGCTGCGCCTTCTTTTACTTTATATGGAACAAAAGTTTCCATGGAATATATATTTTCGACAATTAAAGAGCTTTTAGTGAAATACCATGCTATGATAATAGTATATCGCTTGACTAACAGTTTAACAATATAAGCGCCTTTATCTAAAACCCATATGATCTTCATTGGTCCACGAATTTAAGTTTGGATGTTTGGATCAGCCCGATATACTCACGATGTTTGATTTAGTGGTGTTTTCGGGGGTGAGGTGGTCCCCCAGATACTTGGCCCTGAAAAAATATCAGCATCGTGCTCTTCTCTCAAATACCATTTATTTAAACCCCATATTGCCATTGGTTTAAGTGGAGTTTACAGGATGAGGCGTCCCCCAAACACATGGCCCCAAAATAGGTTATCAAATTCGTTTTCTAATCTCAAATACCTTTCACTTGAGCCACATATTGGCCTGGTCGAAAAATTTCTTCCCTTTGGGGGGTGTTTTGGGAAAGGGGTGATGCCCTAAATACATGGTCCTACATTTGGATATCAAATTCGTATTCGAACCCCAAATACCTTTATTTGAGTCCCATATTGCGATGGTTACAAAAAAATTGCTGTTTGTGGGGTATTTTGGAAAAGGGGTACCCCCAGAAAATTGGTCCCCAAAGTGGGTATCAATTCTTGCTCTACCACCCAATACCTTTCATTTAAGCTCCAAATTGACATGGTCGGTAAATATGCCCGATTTAGGGGTATTTTGGGGATTGGTGTGGTCCCCCAAACACTAAGCCCTGAAAATATATCAGCAACGTGCTCTCTTCTTATATATCTATATATCATTTATTTGAACCCCATATTGCCATTGGCTTCAAAATTGGATATCAAATTCGTTTTCTAATCTCATTTAAACTCCTTATTGGTATTGGTCCTAAAAACAATTTCTAAATATTAAGTTCCACTCTCTTTAAGACCCAAATTATCTTGGTGAGCAAATACTTCCTATTTGGGGGTTGTTATGGTGGTGGGACGTCCCCTAGACAGTTGGTCCCTAATGTTGATATCAGATGCGTGGTCTACACCCACATATCTTTAATTTGAGCCCCATATTTCCATAGTCGGCAAACATGACAGGCTTGGGCGGAGTTTTGGGGGATGGGCGGCCACTCAGGAATTGGCCTTGAAAATATATATCGGATTCGTGTTCCACTCTAAAAACCCTCTTATTTGCGCCTCATATTGTAATAGTCAGCAAATACATACTATTTGGGTGGTGTTGCGGGGGTGGGGTGGCCCCATAGACACTTTTCCCGAATATTGATAGTCACTAAATAAGTCCTGTTTGGGGGGTGTTTTGGGGAAGGGGTAGACCCCCAGTAGAAAATGAATTTGATGTCTATTTTGGGGCCAAGTGTTTAGCCCGCTTATAACTATCGCAATTTGGGGTTCAATTAACTGATATTTGAAAGTACACCACGATGCTGGCATTTTTTCAGCGCTTAGTGCTTAGGTGACCACTTCACCCCACAAAACACCCCTAAATCGGATATATTTACCGACCATGGCAATATGGGGTTCAAATGAAAGGTATTGGGTAGTAGAGCACGAAATTGATAACCACTTTCGGTTTTCTGGGGGTGCACCCCTCCGCAAGACACCTCCCCAACAGGACTTATTAATTATATATCGCTCAAATAAAAAATAATTGGGAGTAGAATACGAATTTTATATCCAAATGTTAGACCAAGTATTTGGGGACCGTCCCTCCCGCAAAACACCCACAAAGACACTCAATCAAATTCGTTATTGGAAACAACAAAAATGTTTGCTAAACAGCAGTTTTTGTCTGGACCGATCTGGGCCAAATTGAAGAAGAATATTGAAGGGCCTAACATAACTCAGTTTTAAATGTCGGCGACATCGGACAATATATGTGCCTTTTTTGATCCAAAAATCTTAAATCGAGAAATCGATCTATATGGCAGCTATATCCAAATCTGGACCGATCTTGGCCAAATTGCAGAATGATGTCAAGGGGCCTAACACAACTCACTGTCCCAAATTTAAATCGAGAGATCGGTCTATATGGCAGCTATATACAAATCAGGACCTTTCTGAGCCAAACTGAAGAAGGATGTCGAAGGGCCTAACACAACTTACTTCCCAAATTACGTCGACATCGGACAATAAATGCGCCTTTTATGGGCCCAAAACCTTAAATCAAGAGATCGGCCTATATGCCAGCTATATCCAAATCTGAACCGATCTTGGCCAAATTGCAGAAAAATACCGAGGGGCCTAACACAACTCACTGTCCCAAATTTGGGCGAAATCGGACATCTAGGGATCGGTCTATATGGCAGCTATATCCAAATCTGAACCGATCAAATTAAATTGAAGAAGGACATCGAAGGGCCAACGCAACTCACTGTCCTAAATTTTGGCAAAATTGGACTATATATGCGCCTTTTATGGGCCCAAGACTTTAAATTAGCGGATCGGTCAATATGGCAGCTATGTCCAAATCTGAACTGATCTGGGCCAATTGAAGAAGGATGTCGAAGGTCCTAACTCAATCACTGTCCCAAATTTAAGTAAAATCAGATAATAAATGTGGCTTTTATGAGCCTAAAACCTTAAATCAGTGGATCGGTCTATATATGGGCTATATCAAGATATGGTCCGATATAGCCTATCTTCAAATTTAACCTGATTATGGACAAAAAAAAAGAATCTGTACAAAGTTTTATTTCAATATCTCTATTTTTAAAGACTGTAGCGCGATTTCAACAGACAGACGGTCAGACGGACGGAGATGGCTACATCGTCTTAGATTCTTACGACGATTAAGAATGTATATACTTTATAGGGTCGGAAACAGATATTTCGATATGTTGGAAAAGGAATGATAAAATGAATATACCCCCATCCTTCGGTGGTGGTTATAAAAATATTCAATTTACTAATGGACTACAAAGAAATTTCACCTTCCATTAAATAAGGGTGAGATTGGCAAAAATACTATGAATCTTAAAAAAATCTTTGTTTTCAGGTTCCAAAATTTAAAGGGATAATGCTTGGTCTTCTTGTTTAGTTTTTGTAAGGTCAAATAAAGAAACACAATCGAACGTAAGGCAAATAAAAAACCTTTTTTATATAATGGCCAACGATATTTGATTTGTTTTTCGACAAATAAAATGTATCAAATTAGGTGTATATGGCAATACAAATTCAAGAATGTACGAATTTTGTTGGGTCGCATATTTTACTAATCTGAACGTAGCTTTAATGTAATTACACATTTTTTCTATCAATTTATATGGTTTATTGTTCACTAACTTCAATGTAAGCAATGGCTTTGATATTTATCCCCTATCTACTTCTGCGCAAGTAAATACTTTGCTCAAATTATTTTTATGAGCTTTTGTGCTCCACTTGATGTTGCTTTTCCTTTATATTCGTATACTCCCATCACATTCTGCAACAATACAATATTATAATAAACTTTTGTATGCAGGAAAACTTTTTCAAGTAATATTTGCAAGTACTCAAAACTTTATTAAAAATCATTCAACTACCAATCATGGAAACCTTTTGAAATACCAACATGTCTACCAGCAATATTTAATGCCGTATTATATAGGTCAGAAACTTAAGATAATGGAACATATGAAGGTTTTCATATACGAGGTGAAAAAAAACAATGCATATAGTAAAAATTTTACGAGTTTCATAATCGATTTAAGCCTGAAATGTAGTTCCTGAGATAGAAAACCATGTGATTGAAAGAGAATATGATAAAATAGATGTAGATGGAGTTTAAATGTTAAAATGTTCCATAAATATTTTTCCCTCAGTGTTGTTAGTAATATTGCAGTAGATACTGTATACTAAATATTAATTTTATGGATAACATGCCTTATCATTTCAAAACTCTAAAGTTTAGTGTCATTGACTTTCTAGCGGAACTAAGACCTCGTCTACTTGCCACGAGAGAAATAACACACGCTGCTTGGGAAAAACAAAAAATATGACTTTTTTTAAATTAAAATAAACACACTTTTCAAATAATGCGAAAAAATAATTGTTGTGGTATAGGATTAGTGTTTACTTTCATAACAAAAACCTCAAAGAAGATGCATCACCACATCAATTGAAGAAGGCATATGGCATGCAACACCCACATCATAATTCCGTATGTGAGACAGCAATTTATCTTCATAAATGGAAACTAAATCACAAGATATGACCCATGTAGCGTAGACGACAGTTATGCATCTCTATGGTGTGAGTTTTCATCCTAGCCAGACATTTTGCACCTACAGAAATCTAAACCCAGTGGTGTTTTGTTTTTATTTACTTGGCTCTTCTTCTTCAACCGTTTTTGCTTTCATCAAAAATGTCAGACACTATATTATTGGTTTAGTTCATTGTTTAGTACACACTCCGAGAAATTTGTTAGTACAAACAGCAGAAATATTTGCTTCAACAACAGAAAGTCTGCTGAAAATGATACAGCAGTAATTTTATTGCTAAGAGGGCTGGTCTGGATCATATTTGATTCAGTTCCCGAGAACTGTTATACAAGTCACAGTTTCAGCGAAATCTGGCAATAAATCCGATTTTTTATGAGCTTGAAACTCTCAATCGGCAGATCGGTCTATATTGTAGATATATCTAAGTATTGTCCGAAGAAAGGAAGGCTTAAAACAATTCAAGTTTCAGCGAAATCGAGTTATAAATGCAGCTTTTATGGGCTTTGTTTGGCAGCTTTGTCTGAATATCGACTGATCTAAACCATATTTGAACCGGGTGGCTTTATTCAACTATTTATTTTAAATTTCAGCAAAACCGGATAATTAGTGCGGCTTTTATAGGCTTAAGACCCTTAATGGGCAGATCGGTCTATATAACAACTATATCTTAATATGCTCCGATCAGATCCATATTAAGTCGGGAGGTTTAAACCAGCTCACTGTTTCTAATGTCATCGAAATCAGATAATAAATGCCCCTGTTATAGGCTTAAGACCTTAAATTGCCAGATCGGTACATATGACAGCTATATCAAAATATAGCAAGTTCAAGAACTTAACCTACGTATAAGCAGGTTAAGTTCGAAGATGGGCTACATTTATCATCCGATTTTGCTGAAATTTGGGACAGTGAGTTGTGATAAGTCCTTCGACATCCTTCGTCAATTTGGCCCAGATCAGTCCAGATTTGGATATAGCTGCCATATAGACCGATCCTCCGATCTAGGGTTTTATTACCCGATTTTGTTGAAATTTGGGACAGTGAGTAGAGTTAGGCCCCTCAACATCATTCGTCAATTTGGCCCAGATCGGTCCAAAATTGGATATAGCTGCCATATAGACCGATCTCTCGATTAAAGGTTTTGGGCCCATAAAGGGCGCATTTATTGTCCGATGTGGCCGAAATAGGGGACAGTGGGTTAAATTAAGCCCCTCGACATACTTCTGCAATATGTCCGATGACGCCGAAATTTGGGACGGTGAGTTGTGTTAGGCCCTTCGATATCCTTTTTATACCCTCCACCATAAGATGGGGGGTATACTAATATCGTCATTCTGTTTGTAACTACTCGAAATATTCGTCTGAGACCCCATAAAGTATCTTGATCGTCGCGACATTTTATGTCGATCTAGCCATGTCCGTCCGTCCGTCTGTCTGTCGAAAGCACGCTAACTTCCGAAGGAGTAAAGCTAGCCGCTTGAAATTTTGCACAAATACTTCTTATTAGTGTAGGTCGGTTGGTATTGTAAATGGGCCATATCGGTCCATGTTTTGATTTAGCTGCCATATAAACCGATCTTGGGTCTTGACTTCTTGAGCCTCTAGAGTTCGCAATTCTTATCCGATTGGAATGAACTTTTGCACGACGTGGTTTGTTATGATATCCAATAACTGTGCCAAGTATGGTTCAAATGGGTCCATAACCTGATATAGCTGTCATATAAACCGATCTTGGGTCTTGACTTCTTGAGCATCTAGAGTGCGCAATTCTTATCTGATTAGAATGAAATTTTGCATGACCTGTTTTGTTATGATATCCAACAACTGTGCCAAGCATAGTTCAAATCGGTCCATAACCTGATATAGCTGCCATATAAACCGATCGTGGGTCTTGACTTCTTGAGCCTCTAGAGTGCGCAATTCTTATCCGATTGGAATGAAATTTTGTACGACGTGTTTTGTTATGATATCCAACAACTGTGAAAAGTATGGGTCAAATCGGTTAATAACCTGATATAGCTGCCATATAAACCGATCTGGGATCTTGACTTCTTGAGCCTCTAGAGGTCGAAATTATTATCCGATTTGCCTGAAATTATGTACTACGGGTCCTCTCATGACCGTCAATATACGTGTTTATTATGATCTGTATCGGTCTATAGCCCGATACAGCTCCCATATAAATCGATCTTTCTATTTTACTTCTCTTTCTTATTCGAATTGGCTGACATTTTACACAGGTCTCCAACATGTAATTAAATAATAATAGCAGAGCAAATCTTTTCTTATATCCTTTTTTACCTAAGAAGAGATGCCGGGAAAAGAACTCGACAAATGCGATCCATGGTGGAGGGTATATAAGATTCGGTCCGGCCGAACTTAGCACGCTTTTACTTGTTATACTCTCCACCATAAGATGGGGGGTATACTAATTTCGTCATTCTGATTGTAACTACT
Source organism: Stomoxys calcitrans (assembly GCF_963082655.1). Lineage (NCBI taxonomy): Eukaryota > Metazoa > Arthropoda > Insecta > Diptera > Muscidae > Stomoxys > Stomoxys calcitrans. The sequence goes on from NC_081552.1 coordinate 8,919,795, forward strand.
CGAAATATTCGTCTGAGACCCCCATAAAGTATATATATTCTTGATCGTCGTGAAATTTTATGTCCATCTAGCCATGTCCGTCCGTCTGTCCGTCCGTCCGTCCGTCCGTCTGTCTGTCGAAAGCACGCTAACTTCCGAAGGAGTAAAGCTAGCCGCTTGAAATTTTGCACAAATACTTCTTATTAGTGTAGGTCAGTTGGTATTGTAAATGGGCCATATTAGTCCATGTTTTGATATAGCTGCCATATGAACCGATCTGGGGTCTTGACTTCTTGCGCCTCTAGAGTGCGCAATTCTTATCCGATTGGAATGAAATTTTGCACGACGTGTTTTGTTATGATATCCAACAATGGTTCAAATCGGTCCATAACCTGATATAGCTGTCATATGAATCGATCTTGGGTCTTGACTTCTTGAGCCTCTAGAGGGCGCAATTCGTATCCAATTTGAATGAATTTTGGCACGTTGTTTCTTGTTATATCCAACAACTGTGCCAAATATGGTTCAAATCGGTTCATAACCTGATATAGCTGTCATATAAACAGATCTGGGGACTTGACTTCTTGAGCTTCTAGAGGGCGCAATTCCTATCCGATTTGGCTGAAATTTCGCAAGACGTTTTTTATTGTAACTTTCAACAACTATGTCAAATAAAGTACAAGTCGGTTCATAACCTGATTTAGCTGCCATATAAACCGATCTGGGAACTTGACTTCTTACGCTTCTAGAGGTCGCAATTATTATCCGATTTGCCTGAAATTTTGTACGACGTATTCTCTCATGACCATTAACATACGTGTTTATTATGGTCTGAATCGGTCTATAGCGCGATACAGCTTCCATATAAATCGATGTCTCTATTTTACTTCTTGAGCATTTTATACAGGTCACCAACATATATATAATTTAATTGTGGTCCAAACCGGACCATATCTTAATATCGCTCTAATAGCAGAGCAAATCTTTTCTTATATCCTTTTTTTGCCTGAGAAGAGATGCCGGGAAAAGAACTCGACAAATGCGATCCATGGTTGAGGGTATATAAGATTCGGTCCGGCCGAACTTAGCACGCTTTTACTTGTTAAATTTGATCTCTCGATCTAAGGTTTTGGGGTCGTAAAAGGCGCGTTTATTGTCCGATGACGCCGAAATTTGGGACGGTGAGTTGTGTTAGGCCCTTCGGTATCCTTTTTAAATTTGATCCAGATCCGTTCAGATCTGCCATATAGACCGATATCCCGATTTATAGTCTTGGTCCCATAAAGTCGCATTTATAACCCGATTTCACTTAAATTTTACACAGTGACTTAAGCTAAGCATTTCGACATCCGTTTAGTTCATGGTTCAAATCGGTTTAATTTTAGATATATCTACTTAAAAGACCAATATTTCGTTATACGCAATTGAAATATGACTTGTACTTATAAGTATTTGGTCCAAATCGGAACATATTTCAATATAGCTGCTATGGGGCATAAGGTATGCATTTTTCACCGGATTTTGACGAAAGGTGTTTTACATATATACCCGAGGTGGTGGGTATCCAAAGTTCGGCCCGGCCGAACTTAACGCCTTTTTATTTGTTTGATATCAGAAGGGGGGCGGCCCCTCCGCCTTACCAAAATTTTCAGAAACGCCAGATCTCGGAGATGGGTGGCCGCCCCACCCTAAAACCTACCAAACATATATTTAGACCAATCACGACAATATGGGACTCAAAGGAAAGGTATTTAGGATAAGAAAACGTATCTGATATCCAATTGTCGGACCAAGTTTTGGGGGACCACCCCAACCCCCAATACACCCCTAAATCGGACATATTTACCAACCATGGCAATATGGGACTCAAACGAAAGGTATTTGCGAGTGGAATATGAATCTGATATCCAAATGTGGGACCACGTTACAGGGGGTCTACCCCTTCCCCAAAACACCTCCCAAACAGGACTTATTTACTGACCATCAATAAACGGAAAAAGCGTCTATGGGGCCACGCCAATCCCACAACACCATCCAAACAGTAAGTATTTGCTGACTATTACAATATGAGGCGCAAATAAGAGGGTTTTTAGAGTGGAACACGAATCCGATATACATTTTCAAGACCAACTCCTGAGTGGCCGCCCATCCTCCAAAACACCCCCCAAGCCTGTCATGTTTGCAGACTATGGAAATATGGGGCTCAAATTAAAGATATGTGGGAGGAGACCACGCATCTGATATCAACATTAGGGACCAACTCTCTAGGGGACGTCCCACCACGATAACAACCCCCAAATAGGACGTATTTGCTCACCAAGACAATTTGGGACTTAAAGAGAGTGGAACTTAATATTTATAGTTTTTAGGACCAATACCAATAAGGAGTTTAAATGAGATTAGAAAACGAGTTTAAGGTCAATGGCAATATGGGGTTCAAATAAATGATATGAGAATAGAACACGTTGCTGATATATTTTCAGGTCTTAGTGTTTGAGGGACCACACCAATCCCCAAAATACCCAAAATCGGGCATATTTACCGACCATAACAATTTGGATCTTAAATGAAAGGTATTGGGTGGTAGAGCAAGAATTGATACCCACTTTGGGGACGAATTTTCTGGGTGTACCCTTTTCCCAAAATACCCCACAAACAGCAATTTTTTTGTGACCATCGCAATATGGGGCTCAAATAAAGGTATTTGGGAGTAGAATACGAATTTTATATCCAAATGTAGGACCATGTATTTAGGGCATCACCCCTTTCCAAAAACAGCCCCCAAAGGGAAGAAAATTCTTAGATCAGACCAAAATGTGGCTCAAATGAAAGGTATTTGAGATTGGAAAAAGAATTTGATAACCTATTTTGGGGCCATGTGTATGGGGGACGTCTCATCCTGTAAACTCAACTTAAACCATTGGCAATATGGAGTTAAATAAATGGTATTTGAGAGAAGAGCTCGATGCTGATATATTTTCAGGGCCAAGTATCTGGGCCCGAAAACACCACTAAATCAGACATCATGAGTATATCGTGCTGAAATGAAGTATTTTAAGAATGGAGTACACCTTATATCCAAACTTAAATTCGTGGACCAATGAAGATCATATGGGATTCAGATAAAGGCACTTATATTGTTAAACTGTTAGTCAAGCGATATACTATTTTCGTAGCATGGTATTTCACTAAAAGCTCTTTAATTGTCGAAAATAAATATTCCATGGAAGCTTTTGTTCCATATAAAGTAAAAGAAGGCGCAGCGGAGCGCTACAACAGTTTTTCAAATAAAAATAAAATTGGTATCTTTACCAATTTCATAATATCAAGAATTTTCGTAATTTCGATTTAAAAAAAAATTGCTACGTTAATATAAATTCTCTAAATTATGAATATACTTGCATATGCCTGGTCGCTGAAAGTTTTAGTGCCTAAATGTACGAATTAAAAAAAAACTCTAGTCGGCCGATAAATACTGTTAATCCTGTCTCGCAATTTTGAGATGTTTAGCTCATAGCTCGTAAATAAAGTACCATTTTACATGTTTTAGTACCTAATTGTAAAATTTTAAAACAATATTCTAGCCATCCGTTACATACTGCCAAGATGCACCTAATTTCACAGATGTAGCTCAGTCTGTACATTTTAGTACCAAAATGAACGAATATCAATAAAATCTTCTAGTTGCTCAGTACATAGTGCCTAGATGTAACTGTATTCCAAATTTCAGAGCTGTAGCTCAATCCACCAAAATAAGCGAATATCAACACAATATTTAAGTCGTCCGGTACTGCCAAGATGTGCCTGTGTCCTAAATTTCAGTTCTGTAGCTCAATCTGTAAAGAAAGTACTAAATTGTACCAATTACAGCACTTAAGTACTTTTTATTCCACTTCTGATATGATTTCAATATTTCATATTTGGTACAACTTATCGTATATCTGACAAGACATCGATTATTTTTAAAAATTTTTTATATAGTATATATTTCTTTGTAGAATATATATATATACTGAACGCACGTTTTTCCGTTTCCATTACTGTTTTTTCATATTTTGACTATATGCCTCTTTTATTTTTCAAAAACAATAATTTAAGCCAAATTTCTAAGTTCTAGCTCTACCCGTTTGCCCAATGCAATATTCACCTATTTCATACCTTCTTTTGGTACTTTTTTGTTTCTAAATGTCCAAAAACTTTTTTGGCATCCCAATTTAGGTTGCCATAGTGTACCCAAAATTCCAAAATTCAAAGCTCTAGCTCAGTTAACAAACAAGGTACCAAAAAGAACCAATTTCTGTAGTAAACGTACCATTTTTCCCAATTCCGGTACTATTTTGGGTAATTTTTTTCACCTGATCTTATTTTTCGAGCCGCTCTTTAATTTGAGTCCAAAATCATAATTCTAGCCCCACTCGTTCGCGCTGGGTAAAAAGTCACCATTTCGTACTATTAGTACCTAAACGTACGAATATCACAAAACCCCTTCTTATTGCTTCAGGCGCTTGGGCGGGGCGTCAATCAGTCAGTCAGCCAATCAGCCATTCATCCGTCTCTTTTATAGAGATAAAATTTCATCACAATCAGTCTTTACAAATATTTATTGAAATTTGTCTACAGAAAAACTTTTAGGAAAATGTTGTTTGGGAAATATAAGCATAATAAAAACCAGTAAGGAAATGCAAAAGTCGGTCGGGTGCTATATCTAAATTTGAACCGATTTTTATGAAATTTTGCAGTCGTATTGAAAATTTTGTAACTAAACGACGAAAATTGTGGCTGCTATAGCCATAAAATTCCATATATGATGAAAGTTATATATGGGAGCTATATCTAAATCTGTACCGATTTTGAAGAAGTTTTGGACGTTGAATACAAAACAACCCAAGCCAAATTTTGTAAAGATCCGACCAAAATTGTGGCTCTACAGCCTTAAAAGGCCATATCGGATGAAAGATATATATGGGAGCTTTATCTAAATCTGGACCGATTTTGTTCAAAATTAATAGCTTGGGCGAAAAAAGAGACTTATGCAAAATTTCATGACAATCGGTCAATAAATGCGACCTGTAACTTGATCACAAGAATACATCGACAGGCAGACGAACATAGCTAAATCGAATTAGGACGTGATTCTAAACCAATCGGTATTCTTATCAATGGATCTAGCTCTTCTCCTTCTAAGCGTTGCTAATAAATGTGGTGGTGAAAGTTGGAAATATATTAAAAATGCTTATGCAAAATTTAGACTTTGGTTGTAAAAAATAATCTCGAGGTTAGGTTGTCTTAAGAGAGGTTTTCGCTGAAAGCTAGTCGTAAAAAAATCAGAAAAATGTAGTCTTTAGAAAATATTTTATAAATTTTGTCTTTAGGAAAAATTTTAAAGAAATTTTGTCTTAACAAAATTTTGTCTCTAGAAAAGTATCATTAAAATTTAAAAAAAAAATTTGGTTACACTAAGAATTTCATTACAATTTTTCCTTAAATAAAATAATTTTAAGGCAGCAGAATATTATATATATGAAATTTTTTCATTATGCAATGTTAATGAATTATGTTAATGAAATTTTTGTTCAGAATTAATTTAATTGAATTTTTTTTTTGGCAAAATCATTTGGCGGGCAGCTCGGGCCCGATTTGACTTCCTGAGCTCATACAAGCCGCAATTTTTATCCGATTTGGCTGACATTTTGCAGGTAGTGTTTTGCTTTGACTTTCAACAACTGTGACAAGTACGGCCAAAATCTGTCTAAAACCTGATGTAGCTCCTATATAAACCGATCTCCCATTTTGACTTCTTGAGCCCCTGGAAGCCTCAATTTTTGGCCGATTTGGCTGAAATTTTGCATGTAGTGTTTTGTTATGACTTCCAACATCTGCGCCAAGTACGGCCAAAATCTGTCTATAACCTGATATACCTCCCATGTAAACCCGTTTCTTGATCATCCTTGTTCGGTTTCAAAAGCTTTAATTTGAAATTGACAGAAGTTTGGTATGTAGAATAAAATAATGCCATACATCTTAATTTATTTTGTATAAATTTTTAGCAGAATCCACGGTTGTGGGTAACAAGATTCGGCCCGGCCGTACTAAGCACGATTTTACTTGTTATACCTACCACCGGAGGATGGGGGTATATTCAGTTTGTCATTCCGTTTGCAACACATCGAAATATCCATTTCCGAACCTATAAAGTATATATATTCTAGATCAGCATAAAAAACCAAGACGATCTAGCCATGTCCGTCCGTCAGTCCATCCGTCTGTCGATCCGTCTGTGCATCCGTCTTTCCGTCTGTCTGTTGAAATCAGGATACAATATTAAACAAGTATAAGCGTGCTAAGTTCGGCCGGGCCGAATCTTATATACCCTCCACCATTGGTCGCATTTGTCGAGTTCTATGCGCGGTATCTCTTTTATATATTTTTAGACAAACATAGAATATTGAATAAGAACTGTTATCCTATTGGAGCTATATCAAGTTATAGTCCGATTCGGACCATAAATAAATGCTAATTGACATTGTAGAAGTCATTGTGTAATATTTCAGTTCGTTCGGATAAGAATTGCGCCTTATAGGGGCTCAAGAAGCAAAATCGGGAGATAGGTTTATATAAGAGCTGTATCAAGCTATTGATCGATTCAGAGAGAGGTCATGAGAGAAGCCCTTGTACAAAATTTCAGCCAAATCGGATGAGAATTGCGCCATCTAGAGGTTCAAGAAGCCAAGATCCCAGATCGGTTTATATGGCAGCTATATCAGGTTCTATATTGATTTACGCCATACTTAGCACAGTTATTGGAAGTCATAACAAAACACCTCATGCAAAATTTCAGCCAAATCGGATGAGAATTGCGCCCTCAATTGGCTCAAGAAGTCAAGATCCAAGATCGGTTTATATGACAGCTATACCAGATTATTAACCGATTTGAATCATACTTGGCACAATTGTTGGATATCGTAACAAAATACGTCGTGCAAAATTTCAGTTAAATCGGTAGATAATTGCGCCCTCTAGAGGCTCAAGAAGTCAAGACCCCAGATCGGTTTATATGATAGCTATACCAGATTATCAACTGATTTGAAGCATACTTGGCACAATTGTTGGATAACATACCAAAATACGTCGTGCAAAATTTCATTCCAATCGGATAAGATTTGGGCCTTCTAGAGGTTCAAGAAGTCAAGACCCAAGATCGGTTTATATGGCAGCTATATCAGGTTATGGACCGATTTAAACCATACTTGACACAATTGTTGGATATCATACCAAAACACGTCGTGCAAAATTTCATTCAAATCGGATAAGAATTGCGCACTCTAGAGGCTCAAGAAGTCAAGACCCAAGATCGGTTTATATGGCAGCTATATCAGGTTATGGACCGATGTGAACCATACTTTGCACAATTGTTGGATATCATACCAAAACACGTCGTGCAAAATTTCATTCAAATCGGATATGAATTGCGCACTCTAGAGGCTCAAGAAGTCAAAACCCAAGATCGGTTTTTATGGCAGCTATATCAAAACATGGACCGATATGACCCATTTACAATACCAACCGACCTACACTAATAAGAAGTATTTGTGCAAAATGTCAAGCGGCTAGCTCTACTCCTTCGGAAGTTAGCGTGCTTTCGACAGACAGACGGACGGACGGACGGACATAGCTAGATCGACATAAAATTTCGCGACGATCAAGAATATATATACTTTATGGGGTCTCAGACGAATATTTCGAGTAGTTACAAACAGAATGACGAAATTAGTATACCCCTATCCTATGGTGGAGGGTATAAAAATAGAGATTTTGAGCTGAAACTTTGCACAGATTCTTTTTTCTTATCCATAAGCAGGTTAAGTTCGAAGATATGCTATTTATATTGGACTATATCTTGATATAGCCCCCATATTGGCCCAGATCGGTCCAGATAGATGCCATATAGACCGATCTCTTGATTTAAGGTTTTGGGCCCATAAAAGGCGCATTTATTGTGCGATGTCGCCGAAATTTGGGACAGTGAGTTAGGTTAAGCCCCTCGACATATTTCTGCAATTAGGCCTAGATCGATCAAGATTTGAATATAGCTGCAATATAGACTGATATCTTGATTTAAAGTCCTGGCCCCATAAAAGGCACATTTATAATATTAGTGTTTGGTCCAAATCGGAATATATTTCGATATAGCTGCTATGGGGCATAAGGTATGCATTTTTCACCGGATTTTGACGAAACGTGGTTAACATATGTACCCAAGGTGGTGGGTATCCAAAGTTCGGCCCGGCCAAACTTAACACTTTTTTACTTGTTTGATATCGGGAGGGGGCGGACCCTCTCCCTTACCCCAAAAACAAAAGTGGACCGATTGGTACAATATGGGATTCACCCCCTTAACTGAACTTCATTTCCGTTGGGAATAAAGAACGAATTTGATATCTATTTTCAGTGCAAAGTGTTGGTGACCGCCCCAGCTCCAAAACACGCTCCAAACGGTTAGTATGTACCGACCATGGCAATATGGGGCTCAAATTAAAGGGATTTGGAAGTGCAGCACGAATTTGATATCCATATTTGAGTCGAAATGTCTGAGGTGCCATCCCTCCCCTAATGAGAACATTACCATAAGGAAGAACATTACCACTAGGAACCGAGAAGGGACAACTTCTCACGCATCAATGAGTGCTTGCCGATTCAATTTTAAACTCAATGATAACGGGCTTTTTTTATAGCCGAGTCCAAACGGCGCCCGCAGTGCGACACCACTTTGGGGAAAATTTTTTAAATGACAATGCATGGCATTGTACTTCGCAGATGTCGCCAACCTTAAGAGGGGAAAACACCGCTTTGTCCGATGTTCTCGCAAGGATTCGAAAGCGCTCATAGGCTACAATGGCACGAATTCGATATCCGCATTCAGGGCGAAGTGTCCCCACCCTAAAAAGATATTAGAGAGTTAAAGAAGGCGAGGCGGAGCGAACACGGTTCGGCTAGGAGCTCCCATATAAACCGATCTAACGATTTGACTTCATGAGCCCCTGGAGGCCACAAGTTTGGTCCGATGTGGCTTAAATTTTGCACATATTGTTCCGTTGCGACTTCCAACAACTGTAGCAAATACCGTTCAAATCGGTCTATAACCTAATATATGTCCCATATAAACCGATTTCCAGACTTGATTTCTTGGGCCCTTACAAGCCGCAATTTTTGTTCGATTTGGCTGAAATTTCGGCCAAGTTTGGTCTAAGTCGGTCCATGAACAGATATTGCTCCCATATTTTAGCAGGATCCATTGTGGTGGGTGGATTCGGCCCTGCCGAGCATAACACGCTTTTACATGTTTTAAATCATTTTATCAAATTGTCATATTTTCTGTGATAAAGAATTACTTGCCAGTCTATACATTTGGTTCTTACTGTTAAACCATTTAAACCTTTTGAACAAAAAAGTTTTGCCCAGCAGCACATCGTTTGGCGTTGTCTATCGATGAGCTAAAAATGGTTGCAATCTTAAGGTTAAGGTTTTCAATTTCTCCTACCACGCTGAACGTCATAAATGTTTGGGGTATGGCGGCCTACATTTATTTGTGTCCCCCCACATTATTTAAAACACGCAGTGTCTTGTTAGGTCATTATGATTGATCGACAGTTTTGGGGTTCGTACCATGTTTGTATTCTATTCTCCAATAACTTTCGTTTGATACCCATATTTTCCCGATCGGTCAACCTTGATTTTGGGTAGTGTTTTTGGAACGGGGGAGGGTCCGCCCCCTTCCCATATCAACAAAGTATATAGCCTATTCCTCCTTCCTGACCATATTCGTTATATACTACCGAATACCTTTCACTCGAGTCCCATATTGTCATTATCGTACAATATGCCTATTTGATAGGTTTTGGCTGGAGACGAGAAAGCCCCCTAGGTACTTTGACCCAAGTTTTTTTATAAGTGTAAAAATTTTGTATGGTGCAATTCAAAAGTACAAAATTTTTAAATTAATATCAGCAAATTGTGTTTGCTGATATCAGCAAACTAATTTTTAGGAGTGTACGCATCTATGAATCTGCAACAATATGTTGCTAGAAATGCTTTTCGATGCCGCCAGACTTCAGACATCAGCAAGAATGCTATGCATTCCAATGCTTACAAAAACATGTTAGCCGAAACAAGGACAAGCTTCTACATCATGTGTATACAGTTGCTCTTATCAATCATCCCTTGACAAATGATTGACAGATAATATAAAGTATGCACTCCTTTTTCATCGTCTGCTCTATTCCACGACGTCAACTTGAATACAGACTATCCAAACAGGGTGGGCCATTATTGTCATAGCAAAAAATCTATACGTTTGCCTTGAATAAATTGTTCCACTTCTATGAACATGGGAGGCAACATATTTGTTAACACCAATGACATAAAGGCAGGACTTTATTTTGGAATGCTGATTTAACTTATAACGGTGTTACTTCTACAGAAAACTTTATTATTACCAAGGTTGCGGAGTCGGAGTCGAGCAATTTGGCCGGAGTCGAGATCATTATCTCGATTCCGGACAAAGTAGTAAAAAAATGTTAAACAAAATATAATTCTAAACATTTTTTATTCAAACTATTTGGCGATATATCGCATATATCTTGAAAATTCATTCCATTGAAATATTGATAAATAAACTAAATAAAATAGAAGAATTCCGAGCTTGAATTGAAAAATAAGCAAAATTAAACAAATAAAAAGGCGTTAAGTTTGGCCGGGCCGAACTTTGGGTACCCTCCACCTCGGGTATATATGTTAAACACGTTTCGTCAAAATCCGGTGAAAAATGCATACCTTATTCCCCATAGCAGCTATATCGAAACAGGTTCCGATGTGGATTAAATACTATTAAGTCCAAGTCATGTTCAATTGTGTATAGCAAAATATTGGTCTTTTTTGTTGCTATATCTAAAAATAAACCGATCTGAACCACATACTACACGAATCTCGAAAAGCCTAACATAAGTCATTGTGTCAATCCGTGAAATCGAATTATAAATGCGCTTTTTATGGGGCCAAAGCTTTAAATCGCGATATCGGTCTATATGGCAGCTATATCCAAATCTGACAATATATATGCGCCTTTTATGGACCCAAAACCTTAAATCGAGAGATCGGTCTATATGGTAGCTGTATTAAAATCTTGACCGATCTAGTCCAAATTGCAGATATATATCGAGGCGCTGAACCTAACTCATTGTCCTAAATTTCTTTGACATCGGACAATAAATGCGCTTTTTATGGGCCCATAACCTTAAATCGAGAGATCAGTCTATATGACAGTTATATCCAAATCTGGACCGATCTGGGCCAAATTGCAGAAGGATGTTGAAGGGTCAAACACAACTTTTTGTCTGAAATTTCAGCAACATCGGACAATAACTTCGTTTTTTATATGCCCAAAATCTTAAATCGAGAAATCGGTCTATATGACAGCTATATCCAAATCTGGACCAATCTGTGCCATATTGCAAAAAGATGTCGAGGGACTTAACTTAACTCACTGACCCAAATTTCGTCGACATCATACAATAAATGCGCCTTTTATGGGCCCAAAACCTTAAATGGAGATATCGGTCTATATAGCAGAAATTTCCAAATCTGGACCAATCTGAGCCAAATTCACGGAGGATGTCGAAGGGCCTAACACAACTCACTTTCCCAAATTTCTGCAAAATCGGATAATAAGTTAGCCTAAATGGGCCTAAGACCCTAAATCGGCGGATCGGTCTATATGGCAGATATACCTAAATCTGGACCGATCTCGGCCAAATTGAAGAAAGATGTCGAAGGGTCTAACACAACTCATTGTCCCAAATTTAGGCAAAATCGGATAATAAATGTGGATTTTATGGGCCTAAGACCCTAAATCGGCGGATCGGTCTATATGGGGGCTATATCAAGATATAGTCCGATATAGCCCATCTTCGAACTTAACCTGCTTATGTTAAGATGGGCTATATCGAAGATGGGAAATTATCCTTTTGTGTGCGCAATATCTTACATCGGGAGATCGACCTATAGGGCAGCTATTTCAAAATATGGTCCGATCTGGACGATATTCAATAGAAAGGTATAAAGGTCAACTAGAACTCACTGTGCTCATTTTATTCAAATCAGGTAATAAGTGGACTTTTTATGCGCTCAACGCCTTATATCGGGAGATCCATCTACATGGCCGCTATAACCAAATATTGTCCGATCTTGACCACATTTCACAGGAGTGGGTAGGAATCTTCCAGAGCTCACTGTGCCAAATTTTATCGAAATCTAATGAGGAATTAATTGCCTCAAATGAAAGGTATTTGCGAGTAGAATACGAATCTGATATCCAAATGTGGGATCACGGATCACCCCCAAACAGGACTTTGGGGCCATATGTTTGGGGGACGCCTCATCCTGTAAACTCCTGTAAACTTAAGCCAATGGCAATAGGGGGTTTAAATAAATGGTATTTGAGAGAAGAGCACGATGCTGATACTTTTTCAGGGCCAAGTATCTGGGAGTACACCTTATATACGAACTTAAATTCGTAGACCAATAAAGATCATATGGGATTCAGATAAAGGCACTTATATTGTTAAACAGTTAGTCAAGCGATATACTATTTTCGTAGCATGGTATTTCACTAAAAAATCTTTAATTGTCGAAAATAAATATTCCAAGGAAACTTTTGTTCCATATAAAGTAAAAGCTAGTATATATATATATATATATATATATATATATATATATATATATATATATATATATATATATATATATATATATAGGGAAACTTTTCTTTGAGAAACTTTTATCGAAATATTGTATTTAGAGAAAATGTTTTTGATGTTTCGTCTTCAAAGAAACCTTTAAATGATTTTTTTCACAAAAACGCCGATCTGAACCATATACGACACGGATGTCGAAAAGACTAATATAAGTCACTGTGTAATATCAGTGAAATCGGATTATAAATGCGCCTTTTATGGGGCCAAGTCTTTAAATCCAGAAATCGGTCTGTATGGCAGCTATATCCAAATCTCGACCGATCTGAGCCAAGTTGCAGAAGAATTTCGAAGGGCCTAATACAACCCAATGTCCCGAATTTCAGAAAAATCGTATAATAAATGTGTATTTGGGGGGCCTAAGACCCTATGGCAGCTATATCCAAATCTGGGCCAAATTGAAGAAGGATGTCTAAGAGCCTGTCACTGTCCCAAATTTCAGTAAAATTGAATAATTAATGTGGCTTTTATGGGCTTAAGACCCTTAATCGGGGAATTGGTCTATATGGGGGCTATATCAAGATACAGTTCGATATCTGTGCAAAGATTCAGCTAAATATCTTTATTTTTAAAGACTATAGCGTGATTTCAACAGACAGACGGGCGGACATTGCTAGGTCGTCTTAGATTTTTATGCTGATCAAGAATATATATACTTTAAAGGGTCTGAAATGGTTATTTCGATGTGTTGCAAACGGAATGAATATAGCCCCTCCTTCGGTGGTGGCTACAAAAATCATGAACATTGCATTAAAATTTTGTTGTTGTCTTTATGTAAATTTGTACAGATATTAGGAGTCATAGAGGAAATAGTTGCGCAAAATTTTCAGAAGATTGGTTTATAAATTCGCTTGCAAAGGCTCTAGAAGTGAAAAACAGGCGATACATATGGGAGCTATATCTAAATGTATGAACTGATTTCTATGAAATTCACTAGTGATGAGAAGAGTCATAAAAGAAAGAAAGAAGAAAGAAATGACTAATTTCGCGAGGATCGGTTAATAAATATCGATATTATTACTGCATTAGCCCAAATCGGACGAACATATATATGGGATCTATATCCAAATCTGAATCGATTTCAATACATTCATAGGAAATTGTTAGTAAAAACAGGAAACATGACTGGATCGGCCATATAGACCGATCCTCCGATTTAGGGTCTAAGGCCCATAAAAGCCACATTTATTAACCAATTTTGCTGAAATTTGGGACAGTGAGTTGTGTTAGGCTCTTCAACATCCTCCGTCAATTTGGCCCAGATCGGTTTAGATTTGGATATAGCTGCCATATAGACCGATCCTCCGATTTGGGGTCTTAGGCCCACAAAAGCCACATTTATTATCCGATTTTTATGAAATTCGGGACAGTGAATTGTGTTAGGCCCGTCGACATCCTTCGTCAATTTGGCTCAGATCGGTCCAGATTTGGATATAGCTCCCATATAGACCGATCCTCCGATTTATGGTGTTAGGTCCATAAAACCCACATTTATTATCCGATTTTGCTAAAATTTGGGACAATGAGTTGTGTTAGCCCCTTCGACATCTTTCTTCAATTTGGTCCAGATCGGTTCAGATTTGGATATAGCTGCCATGTAGACCGATTTCTTGATTTATGGTTTTGGGCCCATAAAATGCTCATTTATTGTCCGATGTCGCCGAACTTTGGGACAGTAAGTTAGGTTAAGGGCCTTGACATACTTCTGCAATATCGCACAGATCGGTCCAGATTTGGATGTAGCTGCCATATAGACCGATATCTCGAATTAAAGTCTTGGCCCCATAAAAGGCGCATTTATTTTCCGATTTCGCCGAAATTTGGGACAGTGCTTTGTATTAGGCTCTTCAACATTTTTATGCAACTTGTCCCAAATCGGTCCAGATTTGGATATAGCTGCAATTTAGAGCAATATCTCTATTTAAAGTCTTGGCCCCATAAAAGGCGCATTTATAATCCGATTTCACTGAAGTTTGACACAGTGTCATTAGACTTTTCGACATCCGTGTCGTATATAGTTCAGATCGGTTTATTTTAAGATTTAGCTAGTATACTTATTAGTATTTGGTCCAAATCGGAACCTATTTTGATAAAACTGATATGGGACATAAGGTATGAAATTTTCACCGAATTTTGATGAAAGGTGGTTAACATACATACCCGAGGTGGTGGGTATCCAAAGTTCGGCCCGGCCGAACTTAACGCCTTTTTACTTGTTTCTGAAAGTAGTGTGAGTAAAAAATTTTACTCACACTACCATAGACAGAAAGTCATACAGGCAGACAGGCAGACAGATAGGCGCACAGACAGACGGACAAAGCTAAATCGAAACAGGAAGCGATTCCGAGTCGATCGGTATGCTTGTTAAGGGGTCTATCTCTCTCACTCTCTATCTCAGGTCCTCTTACGACAGTAGAGGTGTAGGGCATAAAAACTTGTATCTGTTTTCTGAATAAGCTCAGTTTTCAAACAAAATTGCTTAGTAATATAAACTAAAATCAATCTCGACCAAATGACCCATTTGCAACGGCCAACGATCAAAGCGAAGTATCTATGAAAAATTACATGAGAATATCCTCATTCGTTCGAACGCAATGGTGATTTTAGCTATCTATTGAACGGATGGATGAATATGGGTAGACTGACTTTACCCATTATAGATAGAAATGGGATATAAAAATACCCTACACATAAATAGAACTGTTATAGAAAAATTCTAGCTCGTGTAATCTAATGAAAAAGAAACCGGTTAAAAAAAATCCCGTCATAAGGTCATGTTTTGTGGGAAAATTGGATTGGGGGAAAATCGGTAATTTGTTTATAGCTCAATAAATCAAACAAAAATTTTTCTCAAAATTCTAAGGAGTGAAATTTCTGGAAACCGCTTTAGTGTCTTGTTGTATTTGATGATTTCTATCCACCATAAAATGGGGGTATACTAATCTAGTCATTCCGTATGTAATAAATAGAAATATTGACTCGAAATGCTGAGTCGAACTAGCCAGGTCCGTCTGTCGAAATCACAATAGCGGTGGAACGTATAAAGCTAACCGCTTGAAATTTTGCACAGATACTAAATATTTATGTAGGTCGATGGGGATTGCAAATGGGCCATATCGGCTCAGATTTAGATATATCTCCCACATAAATCGATCTCCCGATTTGACATCATGAACCCCTGGAAATCGCAAATTTTATCCGATTTGGCTGAAATTTTGCACATAGTGTTCTGTTATGACTTCCAACAATTGTGCTAAGTACGGTTTAAATCTCCCGCGATCTTCCGCTTTGACTTCTTGAGTCCTTGGAAGCTTCTATTCTTATCCGATTTGGCTGAAATTTTGTTCTGTTATGACTTCCCACAACTGCGCCAAGTTCGGTCCAAATCGGTCAAGAACTTAATGTAGCTCCCATATAAACCGATCTCCCGATTTGACTTCTGGAGTCATTACAAGCCGCGGTTTTTATCCGATTTTCCATATGGGGTTCTGTTATGACTTCCAACAACTATTGCCAAGTGCGGTTTAAATCGGTCTATAACCAGATAAAGCTCCCACATTGTAACAGAATCCATGGTGGTGGGTTCCCAAGATTCGGTTCGGCCGAACTTAGCACGCTTTTACTTATTAATTTTTATACCTACCATATCATTTTGTCATTCAGTTTGCAACACATCGAAATATCCATATATATTCATGATCAACCTAAAAATCTAGCCATGTCCGTATCAGTCAGTTGAAATCACGTTACACTCTTTAAAAATAGGGACATTGAGCTGAAACTTCGCACAGATTCTTTTTTGTTCATAAGCAGGCTAAGTTCGAAGATGTGCTATATTGGACTATATCTTGATATAGCCCCCATATAGACTGAGCCGCCGATTTAAGGTCTTTGGCCCATAAAGCCACATTTGTTATCCGATTTTGCTGAAATTTGGGACAGTGAGTTGTGTTAGGCCACTTAGCATCCTTCCTTAATTAGGCCCCGGTTGGTCCAGCTTTGGATAAAGCTGCCATATAGACCGATTTCTCGAATTGAGATTTTGGGCCCATAAAAGGCGCATTTATTGTCCGATTTCGCCGAAATTTGGGACAGTGGATTGTTTTTGATTCTTCGACATTTTTCTTCAGATTGATTCAGATTTAGATATAATTGTCATATAGACTGATCTCTTGATTTAAGGTTTTGGGCCCATAAAATATGCATTTATTGTCCGATGTCGCCGAAATTTGGGACAGTGAGTTGTGTTCGAGCCTTCCACATTCACCTTCAATTTGGCCCCGATCGGTCCGGATTTGAATATACCTGCCATATAGACTGATCTCTCGATTTAAGTTCTTTTGCCCATAAAAGGCGCATTTATTATCCGATTTCGCCGAAATATGAAACAGTGAATTGTGTTCGACATCCCTCTTTTATTTGGCCCCATAAAAGGCACATTTAAAATCCGAATTTAGTGCAAGTCGGACCATGTTTCGATATAGGGGCAAAAATTATGATTTCTTCACCGGATTATGACGAAAGGTGGTTAACATATATGCTCGAGGTGGTGGGTATGCAAAGTTTGGCCCGGACGAACTTAACGCCTTTTTACTTGTTTTGAAACATTTTTAATCTTTTTTTAATTATTAAAAATGTGCTCGTAGTCGACTCCGGAGCCTGAGTCGAGCAACCTTCCCGAAGCTCGACTCCTCAGCCCTGAATTATACTACATATATTTTTACCTAGAAGGTCATCAATATTTTATTTTAGCACAAAATTTGTTAAAATACTCCTAAAAAACTTTGTAAATTTTTTTCCCATAACAATTCTTGTAAAATGTTTATCATAAATTAATTTGTGGAAAAAACTTTCAAATTTTTTTTCTATAACACATTTAATTAATATTAGTCTTAATAGCATTTATTAATACATAGTTTTTATAGAAAGTTTCATGTCTTCCTGTATAAAAATAATCATCATGCCATCTTTGGCTACTCTTTTCAGCACTTTAGCAATAGATTTGTTAAAATAAATTCGCACTCCAGGAACAACAATATAAAAAACTACCATGAGAGAGAGAGAGAGAGAGATAAGACTTCGTATACCAATATCAAATCACCATATAAAAACTCTGCTTTATTGAACAGGATTGATTTTCTTTACGAAAATAGCAAAAAAAAAATAATCCCTTACCATTGTCCCCAATAGGGTCACTAAGTGTGCGATACAAAATCACTTCCTATCTAATTGGGGAGGATGGGAAAATATTTTCTCATCTGCAACTCCCAACAATTCGGCCGAATTTTATATACCCTCCACCATGGATCGCATAGTCGAGTTCTTGCCGTGGTATCTCTTTTTAAGCAAACAAAGCATAAAAGAAAAATATTTCTATATTATTGGAACAATATCAAGTTATGGTTCATTTCGGACCATAATTGAACTGAATATTGGAGACCATAGTAGAAGTCATTGTGTAAAATTTAACCAAATCTAGTAAGAATTGCGCATTTTAGGGGCTGAAGAAGTAAAATAGGGAGGTCGGATTATAGGGGAGCTGTATTAGACTATAAACCGATTCATGTCATATTCAACACGTATGTGAAAGGTCATGAGAGAAGCCGTTGTACAAAATTTCAGCCAAATCGGATAATAATTGGACCCTTTAGAGGTTCAAGAAGCCAAGATCCCATATCGGTTTATTTGGCAGCTATATCTGGTTAAGGACCGATTTCAACTATTCTTAGCACAGTTGTTGGAAGTCATTACAAAACATGTGATGCCAAATTTCAGCTAAATTGGATAATACTTGCACCCTTCAGAGGTTCAAAGAAGTCAAGAGCCCAGATCGGTTTATATGGCAGCTATATCAGGTTATGGACCGATTTGAACCATTCTTAATACAGTTGTTGGAAGCCATAACAAAACACGTAATGTAATATTTCAGCTAAATCGGATAGGAATTGCTCCCTGTAGAGACTCAAGAAGTCAAGACCCCAGATCAGTATATATGGCAGCTATATATGGTTATGAATTTATTTGAACTATTCTTAGCGCTGTTGCTGAAAGTCATAACAAAAGACCTCATGCAAAATTTCAGCTGAATCGGATAAGATATACGCTCAAGAAGTCAAGACCCCAGATAAGTTTATATGACATCTATATCAGGTTATGGACCGATTTCAACTATACTCAGCATAGTTGTTGAATG
The DNA here is from genome assembly GCF_963082655.1 of Stomoxys calcitrans. Classification (NCBI taxonomy): domain Eukaryota; kingdom Metazoa; phylum Arthropoda; class Insecta; order Diptera; family Muscidae; genus Stomoxys; species Stomoxys calcitrans. Next base: position 8,938,773 of record NC_081552.1, read on the forward strand.
TCACAATAAAATATCTCATGCAAAATTTGAGCCAAATCGGATAAGAATTGCGCCCTCTAGCGGCTCAAGAAGTCAAGATCCCATATCGGTTTATATGGCAACTATATGAAAACGTGGACCGATATAGCCTATTTACAATCTCAACGGACCTACACTAACAAGAAGTATTTTTGCAAAATTTCATGCGACTATTAATTCCTTCGAAAGTTAGTGTGCTTTCGAAAGACAGACGGACGGACGGACGGACAGACAGACGGACATGGCAAATTCGAATTAAAATGCCATGACGATCAAGAAAATATATACTTTATGGGATCTTAGACGAATATTTCGAGGAGTTACAAACAGAAAGACGAAATTAGTACTCCCCCATCCTATGGTGGAGGGTATAAAAAAGGTTTTCCATTATTATTATCACTATACACACAATTTCATCATTTGCCACAAAAGTTGAGAAAGTGATAAGAGATGCAAAAGTACCAAGGAAATGAAATGTCGGAACATAATAAAATTTCTTTATTCCACATTTTATTGAAATCTGACATAAACCACAATTATACTTTTCCTTTTTTTCTTGAAGCAACCAAAGAGCAACATTCAAAATCTCTAAGTGGGGAGAACTAACCGCACAGTAACAGAGAAACTTTACAAGTAGGGAGAGGGAGCGAAATGGTGATATTGCTTTTCAGTTGGTATTTTGGTTAAGACTTGCTGGAATTTTGGTCTGTTCAGCTGAAGAGGGAGAAATTTCGTGGTTTTTTATGGGTTTTTTTAGAGAAAAAAAAAACGAAGATAAAAAAATTTTAAACCCACTGAGAAACCATACATAATAGCAATACTTCTTAGGCTTTGTTGCGTCCGCTTGCCTTATGGCAACTATAAGTAATGTAGCCACAATATTTGCAAGCAGAAATGCTTCATTAGAAAGAAATATCACATTTTAATGGCCATTATGCAATAGTCACCAGTAAGGAAGGGCAAAAGTCGCGCGGTACCGACTTCACAATACCCTACACCTACCCTATATATACAATGTGGGAGCTATATCCAATTCTGAAACAATTTTGATGGACCTCGGCGATTGTTTTCAGACGTGTTATTAAACAATCACTATCAAATTTCGAGCAATTATGTTCAAACTGCAATAGCTACGGTTGAAAAATTGCAACATTATTACAAATTACACAAACATATATATGGGATATATATCTAATTCTAAACCGATTTCGAGAAAACCTCTCAGATAATGTGGTAATCGTCGAGGAAAGCGTTGTGCAAAATTTTGGCAAGATTGGTCAAACAATAAGCAGATTCTCTCGAAATTTGACAGGAAGGATTTTCTTATGACTCTAGATATAACTGATGAATTTCATAGAAATCGGTTCAGATTTAGATATAGGTCTTATATATATATATATATATATATATATATATATATATATATATATATATATATATATATATATATATATATATATATAAACATATCTGAACCGATTTCTATGAACTTCATCAGTAATATCTAGAGTCATAAGAAAATCCTTCCTGTCAAATTTCGAAATTCACCAGTAATATCAAGAGTCATAAAAAAATCCTTTCTGCCAAATTTCGAGAGAATCGGTTAACAAATGACCATTTTATTGCATTATTACTGAAAATCGGACGAACATTATATGGGAGCTATATCCAAATCAGAACCGATTTTTTCCAATTTCAATAGGCTACGTCTCTAGACCGAAAAACATGCCTGTACCAAATTTGAAAACGGTCCGATGAAAATTGCGACCTGTTCTTTGTACACAAATTAACATGGACAGACGGACAGACGGACATAGCTAAATCGAATCAGAAAGTGATTCTGAGTCGATCGGTATACTTATCAATGGGTCTTTCTCTCTTCCTTTTGGGTGTTACAAACAAATTCACTAAGTTATAATACTCTGTATACACAGTAGTGGTGTAGGGTATAAAAAGGTCATGCTAAAATAACTAAATTTCTAAATGCCGCCTTCAAGCCTTAAATTGCTGGTTGAAACCGCTTCTGCAGGGAAAAAGAGTCTCATTGTAGGAAGAGACGATTATGCACATCACCTTGTATGGGAAAGTTCGGATATTAACGAATTTGTAATAAAGGGTATGAACCGACCTTTTTACCAGGAACAGGCAGGAGGTACTGGATGTGAATGTGTATCGGAAGATATAAGCGGAAGTATATGCTACTGGGAAGTGTTGGATGACCTCAGCTTCTCTGATCATCGTTATAAATTATTAGTTATATCGTTATATTTATTAGTTTCAGCCTTGGCGAAAATACTGCCGAAGTGGTCCCTCGGCTAAACATAGGAAAGGTGGATTGGTGGACATTCTGCACGACTAATGGTCTAGCAGATCACGAAGAATCTGTGTCAAGAGTCAAGCCAAGAGGCAAACAGCAACCATCATGGCAGACGCCCGAACTGATTGGTCTAAGGAAGGGCTGCAGAAAAAACTTCAACAGGACGAAAGCCAAAAGGGCACAACATTATTGGGACGTTTATAAGGCTGAGCAACGAAAATACAAGGGCGAATAAGGTGGAGGATACATCTGAGGCCTCTAGGCTAAGAAACTCGAAACCTATTACGGTGGGATATACTCAGTAGTCGGAGAATATATGGACAATGTCTAGCGAGGAAACACTAGAATTATTTGTTGATACACATTTGCCAGGAAACACTACAACAAGCAGCGTGGTGCCAGAAGAGATTGTCACTGATCTGCATTCGTCAGAGGGGGATTGAGGAAGTTGGGTCTGATTCGAAAATCCATTGGGTGATAAAATAATTTCGACTTTCGAAGTCCGGCGAACTGGCTCATTGGTTTGGGGAGATATAGTCTGCTTGTATCAGCATGTCATATATATCAGTGGAATGGAGGAACACCAAGGTCATTTTCATTCCAACTGCAGGAAAACCGTACCATACGAAAGCGAAAATTTTCGCCCTATTAGTCTATCATCCTTTGTGCTCAAGACTCTTGAGAGGTTCACAGAAACATATCTTAGGGCAAAGATCCATGGAGATCGCCTGTCTTGGCAACAGCATGCATATAGTAAGGGCAAGTCCACTGAAACACACCCTCACGACCTAGTCGGCTACATAGAGAGGTGTCAAGGAATATACAGTGGTAGCATTTCTTGACAGGTGCTTTCAATCATCTAAAACCGACTTCTATCATAAAAGAGATGGAGTTTCTATGCATCTACTCTATCGTAAGAAAGTTTATTAGTAATTTTCTTACGAAAAGATGCATTACGGCAAACTTAGGATGCGTGGACCTAAAAAGATTTATCAGCATAGGAACAACTCGAGGAGGTGTACTGTCTCTTCTACTTTGGAACATAGCCATTAACAATATATTATTGTCTCTGGAAGAAAAATGTATAAAGAAATCGCTTATGCTGGCAACGTGGCTATTGCAGTAAGGACTCTTAGAGATATACTTCAGAAAGTGGAAAAGTGCAAAGTGGACGTGTAAGACAGATGTAGTTCTTTTCAGCAGTAGATACAAGTCACTTACAAGTTACATGTAATGAAAACGCAAAATACCTGGGTTTTTTGCTGAACAGCAAATTGAACTTCAAATGCAACATTTTGCAAAAAGCAACAAAGGCAACTCTTGCCCTATACACCTGCAAGAGAGCAATTGGCAATAGTTGGGGGTTTAAGTTTAATGGCTAAAATATAAAGTCAAAACGATGCTTGCCATAACTATCTTGTCAGACAGCCAGGCAGCCATTAAATACATGCAGATCTCTCAAGGAGATGGCTGAACTCTTCAAATTTCACCTGTTCTGGTTGGCGGGCCACAGAGATATCCCAGGGTATAGTGAAACAGACGAGCCTGAGGGTTTAGGAACTACATTTAGTAAGCATTCCAATATTATGTGGCCTAATCGAGACGTGAAGAGGTCTACCGGTCGCTGGCTAGAACAGACGTCTTAATCACTGCGTCCGTCATGACAGGACACTGTCTAATCGAAAAATATGCCGACAGACTGAAGGTTGCCATTCACGACTTTGGCCGAAGCTGTGAGGACGTCGAGGAAGAAGAGACTGTAGAACATCTGCTGTGTGTGTGTTCCGCATTGGCAGTCAGTTCCACTGATTATCTGATTTAGCGGATGTGAACATTCGAAAGTTGTTCGACTTTTAAAAGCGATCCAGATCGTTTAACGGTTAACGGTTTTATGGTAGAAACTAGAAAAAATCTTCCTTCTCCTGCTCCTGAGGTATAATAATGGACGAAAACGCCTAAATGAGTCTGATGGCAGACTGCCACTTTAACCTAACCTTTCATGCCAGGCCCATGCAAATGTAAATTTTAGCCATGAACATTCCACTAAGGAATAGTGGCAAACTTCTCACATATCAATGAGTGCAGTCCGACTCAAGTTTAAGCTCAATGATAAGGGGCCTCCTTTTTATAGGCAAGTCCGAACGGCGTGCCGCAGTGCGACACCTCTTTGGATAGAAGTTTTATACAACATAGTACCTCACAAATGTTGCCAGCATTAGGAGGGGAAAACCACCGCTGACAATTTTTTCTGATGGTCTCGCCAGGATTTTCACCCATGCGTTCAGCGTCACAGGCGGACATGCTAACCAATGCGCTACGGTGGCCTCCCATACAATATATAGGCCTATGCAATATATAAAGCGGAGTTTCTAGGGTGGGGACGTGATATGTCATACTCGCAATGCAAATTTCGCACAAAGATTCCATTGAGAAAACTTCTCAAATATTAATGAGTGCTGTCCGATTCAAAACAGAACAAGTAAAAAGGCATTAAATTCAGCCGGGCCGAACTTTGGATACCCTTCACCTCAGCTATATATGTTAACCATCTTTCGTCATAATCCGGAGAAAAATGCGTCATTTATGAACCCACTATTTAAATATGGTCCGGCAGCTATATCCGTAAGGTATGGCAGCTATATCCAAATATGGACCGATGGAGACCATATTGAATGCGAATGTCGTAAGGCCCAACACAGCTCACTTTGTCACATTTCTGTGAAATCGTTTAATAAACGCTGCTTATATGGGTCCAAGGACTTAAATCGGGAGATCGGTATATATTGCAGCTATATTCAACTATAGACCGGTCAGAATCATATAAGGAACGGGTGTCAGAAAGCATAATATAGGTCCATGTAGCAAATTTCTGTGAAATCGGGTGATAATCGCGCCTTTTTTGGGCCCAAGACCCTAAATCGGGAGATCAGTCTATATGGCAGCTATATCCAACAAGCAAAAGCGTGTTAATTCGGACGGGATACCCTGTACAAAGAGCTTTGAGCAGTCAGCCTAATCAAACAAAAAATTGCGGCTTGTAAAGATCCAACAAGTCAAATGGGGAGATCGGTTTATATGGGATCTATATCAGGTTAAAGACCGATTTGGACTGTACTTAGCACAGTTGTTGGAAGACGTAACAGAACACTAAATGCAAAATTTCGTCCAAATCGGAAAAAAATTGCGGCTTGTAAGGACTCAAGAAGTCAAATCGGAAGATCGGTTTATAAAGGGTGATTTTTTTGAGGTTAGGATTTTCATGCATTAGTATTTGACAGATCACGTGGGATTTCAGACATGGTGTCAAAGAGAAAGATGCTCAGTATGCTTTGACATTTCATCATGAATAGACTTACTAACGAGCAACGCTTGCAAATCATTGAATTTTATTACCAAAATCAGTGTTCGGTTCGAAATGTGTTCATTCACCGTAACGTTGCGTCCAACAGCATCTTTGAAAAAATACGGTCCAATGATTCCACCAGCGTACAAACCACACCAAACAGTGCATTTTTCGGGATGCATGGGCAGTTCTTGAACGGCTTCTGGTTGCTCTTCACTCCAAATGCGGCAATTTTGCTTATTTACGTATTATTTATTTACTTATATACGTTATTTATACGGTACTGAAGTCAAATCGTGAGTTCGGTGTATATGGAGCTATATCAGTTTATAAACCGATTCGGACCGCACTAAACACAGTTGTTGAAAGTCATAACAGAACACCAAATTTCAGCCCATTCGGACAAAAATTGTGGCTTGTAAAGACTCAAGAAGTCAAATCGGGAGATCGCTTTATATGGGAGGTTATAAACTGAATTGACACGTACTTGGCTCCGATGTTGGAAGTCGTAACAAAGCACAGCATGTAAAAGTTCAGCCAAGTCGCATAAAACTTGCGGCTTATAAGGGATCAAGAAGTCAAATCGAGAGTTCGGTTAATATGGGAGCAATATCAGTTATTGACCGATTTAGCACAGTTATTGGAAGACATAACAGAAGGCAATGTGCACACTTTTAGCCAAATCGGATAAAAATTGCGGCTCAAGAAGTCAAATCAGGAGATTGGTTTATATGGAAGCTATATCAAGTTATAGACCGATTTGGACAGTACTTGGCACGGTTGTTGCAAGTCATTAAAGAACACCACGTGCAATATCAGCCAAATCAGATAAAATTTGCGCCTTTCAGGGGCTCAAGAATTTTCACCCAAATCAGACAAAAATTGAGCCTTCCAGGGGCTCAAGAAGTCAAACCGGGAGATCGGTTTTAATGGGAGCTATATCTTAATTTAAATCGATGTTGGGCCCTCGGCTAATGAGACAAGTGTTCTGCCATAGCCAATTACAGTAAAAAGTCATATAGATCCATGTCTGTCAAATTCATTCTCAAATTCAAACTTAATTTAATCCCATTTTCTTCTCTATTGGCGTATATGACCCCAAATTTTTACACCTTCCACCAAAGGATGGAGGTATATTAATTTTGCCATTCCGTTTGCAACACATCGAAATATCCATTTCCGACCCTTTAAAGTATATACATTCTTGATTGTCATAAAAATTTAAGACGAACTAGAAATGTCCGCCCGTGTATTGAAATCACGCTATAGCCTTTAAAAATGGAGATATTGAGCTGAAACTTTGCACATAAGTTTTTTTCGTTCATATTCAGGCTAAGTTCGAAGATGGCTATATCGAACTATATATTTATATAGCCCCTATATAGACCGATCCGCCGATTCAAGGTCTTAGACCTATAAATGCAACATTTTTTTCTGATTTTGCCGAAATTGGAAATAGTGAGTTATGTTAGGCCACTCAACATCTTTCTTTTATTTATACCCCAATCGGTCCAGATTTGGATATAGCTACCATAGAGACCGATCTCTCGACTTAAGGTCTTGGGTCCGTGAAAAGTGCATTTATTGTCCGACGTCACCGAAATTTGGGACAGTGAGTTGCGTTAGGCTCTTCGACATCTTTCCGCAATTTTTTAGACCGATCACTCTATTAAAAGTCTTGGCCCCATAAAAGGAGCATTTATAATACGATTTCGCTAATATTTGACACCGTGACTTATGTTTAGCTTTTCGACATCGATGTCGTACATGGTTCAGATCAGTCTATATTTGGATATAGCTACCAAAAAAAAGTCAATATTTTACTCTACCAAATTACGTATTAGACTACTCGATGTCCGTGGCGAATTTGGTCCAAATTGGACCATATTTGGATATAGGTGCTATGGGAACATAAATCATGCATTTTTCTCCGGAATATGACTAAAGGTGGTTTTAATAGTATATACCCGATGTGGTGGTTATCCAAAGTTCGGCCCGGCCGAACTTTACGCTTTGTTTTTTTATCGGATTCGTGTTTTTGAATAATTGTAAAGGCGTTAACCAAAATTCATTTAAAAAGGTCCATTCATCTCCGACATCTGCTTTTTTGCAAATTGTGGCATGAGCGAGAGAGAGTCTGCCCTTTTTACCAACATGCGGATTTAAGAATACACAAGTTTTCGTTTACATAAATCCACCCCCTCCACTTTTCACTTTGCCCTTTGCCATTCATTTCATAACAATTTCATTCTATATTACACACTCCAGGTAATCCTGGCTTTTGACAAATTATGCCATGAGACCCATAATCTGACAAGGATAAAACTCAATACAATTCCCCAATAAACTCTTTAAATTCAAATCGCTTTCCTATATTTCTAATCGCAATCTTGTTGTTGTCTCCTAGATAATGAACAGATGAACAAATTTACTCTAATGAATTATTATAGAAAAGCTTTCTGTTAACATTCCCTTTAAATACAACTTTCTCTCATTTGCTGTAACAGTAACATCTCACTGCTATGAATAACATATTGGAAAACTGGCATTATTTCTGTTGTTGTGGCAGCTGCAGCTAGCTGTTGCTGTTGCAACATCGCTGTGGCAGCATAATGTCAACACTTTTAATGCAACAAACCGATCAAAAACAACAACAAAAATAAAGGACCAAAAATTCAAAGACAATTATATGTTGGCAAACAAAGAGAGTTGCAGATTGTGTGTTGAATGACTGCTGGTAGAGCACATGAAAAAAGAAAATGAAATGTGAAGGGATTTTGGTTGCATGCTTAATTTATCACAAACATTTGTTCTTAATTCTAAATGAAAGATGTGCATATGGATTTAAGTGCTTTTTTAAAGTAAATGCGAGACAAAAAATAATTGTTGCTAAAAACTATGAAGAGGTTTCAAAGATAATTAAATAATGATAGCAATTAAACTAATTCTTAGAATATACTCAGAATGTACCATTTTAATACAAATAAAAATTCACTTACAAGAAAAACAACACCAAAGAAGAGAAACACCATAATTCAGGAAGAAAATGAAAAAGAACTTTGGTTAGCCACCACCACGGATATATTCTTCATTTTATCTTATTATAACTCCACTACCATATCCCTAATTAAATCAAATAAGGGCTGGTCTGGCCCATATTTGATTCAGGTGCCGAGAACTCTTGTCACTCAAGTCACAGCTTAGCGAAATCGCCAATAAATCCGTTTTTAATGGGATGAAGACCCAAAATTAAAAGATGGCTCTTGGTGGCAGCTTTATCTTAATATGGTCCGATCTAGACAATTTTCAGTTTGTATGTCGGCAGTCTTACTACAACTCACTGTTTCAAATTCCAGCGAAATCGGGTAATTAATGCGCCTATTATGGTCTATGTTGTATATCCTATGCCGGCGGATCGGCCAATATTGTAATACGGCCCGATGTGGACCATTTCCAGTTAAAATTACGGGAGGCCTAGTCCAACTCACTTTTCTTAATATCAGATTGGTCTAAATCGCCAGATTTGTCTTTATGACAACTAAATCAAAATATGGTTCGATCTGGAGTATTTTCAGTTTAGTTATCGACGGGCTTATTTTATTAGTGTTAAAATTTTCAGCGCAATCGAGTAATAAATGCGTCTGTTATGTGCTTAATACCCAAAATAGACAGATCGGTATATATGACAACTAAAGGGTGATTTTTTACCTATTATTTTTTTGGCACTGGTTTAAACAACTCAAGCACGTTTCGTGTCTTGCTTCACTGTCAAACATCTTCAGTTTGGGCTATAATTTAACCATAAATCGTCTTACAAGCGAACAACGCTTGCAAATTATTGAATTTTATTATCAAAATGTGTGCTCTGTTATGAAAGCTCATCGTGCTCTTCTTCCATTTTATGGTCAGTTTAATCGGCCCACTGAAGCGGCTATTCGGGCTATTGTGACTAAATTTCGCAACGAATTAACATTGTTGCACATTAAACCACCAACACGTAGAGTGCGAACTGAAGAAAATACCGCAGTGTTAATGATAATTGCGTCCCTTAGAGGCTCAAGAAGTCAAATGGAGCGATCGGTTTATACGGCAGATATATCGGGTAAATAACCGATTTGGACCACACTATGCACAGCTGTTGGAATGGCGCCTTCTAGAGGCTCAAGAAGTCAAATCGGTCCATGTTTTGTTATAGCTCCCGTATAAACCTATATACGGAATTAAGAAGTTCGTACACCTCCATCCTGTGGTAGAGAGAGGCCGAATCTTTCGTACCACTAACCGCTTCTGATTTTATTTCTTGGTTCTGAGTTTATTTAAAGAAAAAACTGTTCGTGATTGAGTTCAAGCGCTGTTGTGATTACGTTATATTTGGCTAGAAAAACACAGCCAAATGGTTGGCAAACAAAACACCTCAAAGCCAACAACATGTGCCATTCTTGATACAATTGCTGGGAATCGTAACAGAACAATACGTGCAAAATTTTGGCCAAATCGGATAACAATCGAGGATTCCAGGGGCTCTAGAAGTTAAACCAGGACATTGGTTTCTATGGGAGCTATGTACAAATCTGAACCGATAGGACCCATTTTCTATCCCTAACGACCTACATCAATAGGAAGTATCTGTACCAAATTTCAAGCGATTAACTTTACGCGTTCGATCGCTTTCGTGATATCCACAGAATGAAGGACACGTGGACGGACAGACTGACATGACCTGATCGATTTAAAATGTCGAGACGATCAAGAACATATACTTCACGGGATCGCAGATCAATATTTCGAAGTGTTACTAAACTAAAAAAACTAAAAAACTAAAAAACAAGTGAAAGCGTGCTAAGTTCGGCCGGGCCGAATCTTATATACCCTCCACCATGGATCGCATTTGTCGAGTTCTTTTCCCGGCATCTCTTCTTAGGCAAAAACTAGAGGCTCATGAAGTCAAAATCCCAGATCGGTTTATATGGCAGCTAAATCAGGTTATGAACCGACTTGTACTTTATTTGACATAGTTGTTGAAAGTAACAATAAAAAACGTCTTGCGAAATTTCAGCCAAATCGGATAAGAATTGCGACCTTCAGAAGCCCAAGAAGTCAAGTCCCCAGATCTGTTTATATGAAAGCTATATCAGGTTATAGACCGATTTGAACCATATTTGGCACAGTTGTTGGATATCATAACACAACACTACGTGCCAAAATTCATTCAAATTGGAAAAGAATTGCGCCCTTTAGAGGCTCAAGAAGTCAAGACCCCAGATCGGTTTACATGACAGCTATATAAGGTTATGGACCGATTTGAACCATACTTAGCAAAGTTGTTGGATATCATAACAAAACACGTCGCGCAAAATTTCATTCCAATCGGATAAGAATTGCGCACTCTAGAGGCTCAAGAAGTCAAGACCCCAGATCGGTTTATATGGCAGCTATATCAGGTTAAGGAGCGATTTGAACCGTACTTGGCACAATTGTTGGATATAATAACGAAACACGTAGTGCAAAATTTCATTCCATCGGATAATAATTGCGCACTCTAGAGGCTCAAGAAGTCAAGACCCAAGATCGGTTTACATGACAGCTATTTAAGGTTATGGACCGATTTGAACCATACTTAGCAAAGTTGTTGGATATCATAACAAAACACGTCGCGCAAAATTTCATCCCAATCGGATAAGAATTGCGCACTCTAGAGGCTCAAGAAGTCAAGACCCAAGATCGGTTTATAAAGGGTGATTTTTTTGAGGTTAGGATTTTCATGCATTAGTATTTGACAGATCACGTGGGATTTCAGACATGGTGTCAAAGAGAAAGATGCTCAGTACGCTTTGACATTTCATCATGAATAGACTTGCTAACGAGCAACGCTTGCAAATCATTGAATTTTATTACCAAAATCAGTGTTCGGTTCGAATGGACGGACGGACGGACGGACAGACGGACGGACATGGCTAGATCGACATAAAATGTCGCGAGGATCAAGAATATATATACTTCATAGGGTCTCAGACGAATATTTCGAGAAGTTACAATCAGAATGACGAAATTAGTATACCCCCCCATCTTATGGTGGAGGGTATAAAAATTGTGTCCTTATTTTTTTTAATTTATTGATTCAACAACTAAGCCAAACAACGCCGTATATAGTTACAAAATTGGCAACATTAATGCAAACTACTCTATAAAAAATTAATTTTTATAATACTTTAAAAATAAAATAAATTATACGAAAAAAAATTGTTTGACTACTTAACACACTGAGTGAAATCAGTAAATTCATTAAAAAGAGATAAATTTAAATTCTTTAGAAAGAAGGGAGAACAAAATATACTAAAACTTGTCATATGTTGAAAACTACAAGAAGGATTCGAGCCAAAGATTAGCTCTCCTAATTAAGAGATGATCCATTTTCCAACTTTTTAAGGAAACACATACTTTGGAGAAAAATATTTTCCTTCATGTTAAGTTTTTTTTTTTTTAAATAATAGGTTAATAAGGTAGGTTATTCTTATAAAAAACAAACGTCTGAAATGAAGGACAAAGTAAGGAAGTTGAAAGTTAAGAAATTGACCTTGGAACAAAAAAAAGCAACCGTAGTTAAGGACGCAAAATCGCCTTAGAAAATGGAGAGTCTTCAAAAGTTAAAATTTTTTAAGTTTAAGATGCAAAGCTTAAAAAAAGAATTTTTCCAAAAATAATAACAGTCATCTAAGAAGTAAAATAAGAATCAATCAGCGATCAAAATTTAAAAGGAATATTCATGTCCGTTAAGGAGGAAATTTAATTTAAAGATAGCATCTTTATTTCAAAGTTTTGATTCCTTGTGCTCGTTTTCATTGCTAAAATTCTCCGAACAAGGAAAAATCTTAAATTTTGGGCCCCTTTTTTCAGTGTATGAGCCGTTCTGTATACCATTCGAAGCAATATGGGACTTGAAAAGAAAATGTTTGGGATTAGACAATAAATGTGGCATTTAGATTTGTGGCCGAGCACTCATCTGCAAAAAGCAATTCAAGTGGGCATGAACTCTGAAGAGAGGTATTTGGGAAAATTTTTTTCTAGCACTCAAATTTGGGGACTAATGCTTGAACGCAATCCCCTTTTGAGCAATTGCTGACAACATTGTAAAGTAAAACTTTTTTATGGAGAGGTGTGCCAGCACGCCATTCGACTCGGCTATATCATTAAAATAAGACTTGAATCTTACAGCACCCATTGATATGAGAGAAGTTCCCTGCAATTCCCAATTGTCATACTCCTGAGAAATGTTGAATTTGATTTGCAGCCTTCACCACAAAAAGCATGTATGAAGAACTCCTGTACTCAAATTAAAATAATAATAGTTTTCTACATCAAGGAATAAAAACCATGTGAGCCATGTTTTTGTTTTCTGTGCTTTTTGTATGGCAATATTGATATCCATATAAAAGGAATATCAAATTTACAATCATGAATGCGAATAAAAAGTATCATTTAAAAAATAGCAAACTGATATTATATTAAAGTGCTTAATTGGCTAAAAACTATGCTACAAAGCGCTCAATACTATTATTATGAAGATTGAAAATTTATTGACAGAGAAATCCTTTAAAAATTTAATAAAGTGAATTACGGTAATTTTATTTGTTTTTTATATGGTTGAAAGGTTTTTCCTAGAACAATAGGAATGATATATGAATTATGATATATGACAAGTTTTTTTACCAGCATTACCATATCCCCATATTTTTTAACAAATTTTTATATGAGTAATTGAACTTCATCTAAATTTGAACAAAATGAGTTTTCGTTTCCCGAATTCAGAATGTTATGAAATGTATAAAAAAATTAAATTAAAACGAGCAATGTTCAAAACTATGTTTAAACTGCTATAACTACGTTGGAAAATTACAACATTATTGGAAATTACCCAAAATCTGACGAACATGTATATGGGAGATATATCTATTCTGAACAGATTTTGAAAAAAAAAACTTCTCAGATAATAAGGTAGTCGTCGAGGAAAGCGTTGTGCAAAATCTTGGGAAGATTGGCCAAACAATGCGCTTGCAGGAGCTCTTCGGGAAAAAATCTGAATCAATCTATGAAATTCATCATTCATATCTAGAGTCTTGCAAAATTCCGAGATAATTCTTATATATAAAAATCAATTTGTGTTTGTTTGCAGGTTTTTTTGTATGTTTGTGTGTTCCTTATAGACACAGAAACGGCTGAACCGATTTTCTTGAAATTTTCACATATGGTGCGTAATGACCCCGTGGTGAAAATAGGTTACAAAATTTTTTGATTTCTTAATTTTCAGAAACGCCAGATCTCGGATATGGGCGGGGCGATTTAAGCAAAATTTTGTGCGATCTCATATATTACCCTAAAAATAAAAATATGGTATCCAACTTTCGGATGGGGTACCTAGGGGGGCCGCCCCATCCTAAAACCTACCAAACATATATTTAGACCAATCACGACAATATGGGACTCAATTGAAAGGTATTTACGACAAGAAAACGTATGTGATATCCAATTGTCGGACCAAGTGCTAGGGGACCACCCAAAGTCCCAAAACACCCCTAAATCGGACATATTTACCGACCAATAGCAATATGGGACTCAAATGAAAGGTATTTGCGTGTAGAATACGAATCCGATATCCAAATGTGGGACCACGTTTCTGGGGGTCCACCCCTTTCCCAAAACATCCCCAAATAGGACTTATTTATTGACCAAGGGAATATGGGGCTTAAATAAAAGGTATTTGAATGTAGAATACGAATCTGATATTTAAATATGGGACCAAGTGTTTAGGGGGACGCCTCTCACCAAAATCATCACCCAAAGGGGACAAATTCACGACCATAGCAATATGGGGCTCAAATGAAAGGTCTTTGGGAGTAAAGCACGAATATGATATCAATATTCGGGTAAAGCGTCTATGGGGCCACCCCACCTCTACAACACCACCCAAATAGTAAGTATTTGCTGACTATTGCAATATGAGGCTCAAATAAGAGGGTTTTTGAAGTGGAACACGTATCCGATATATATTTTCAAGGCCAACTCACTGAGTGGCCGCCCATCCCACAAAACACCACCCAAGCAGGTCATGTTTGCCAACTATGGAAATGCGGGAGCAGACCACGTATCTGATATCAACATTAGGGGCCAACTCTCTAGCGGACGTCTCACTCACCAAGACAATTTAGGTCTTAAAGAGAGTGGAACTAAATATTCATAGTTTTTAGGGCCAATACCCCAAACCGGACATATTTGCTGACTTTTGCAATACGGAGTTGAGATTGAGGAGATGAGATTAGAAAACAAATTTTATATCCAATTTTGAGGGTAAAGGCAATATGGGGTTCAAATTAATGATATATAGATATATGATATATTTTCCGATATTAGTGTTTAAGGGACCACCCCAATCCCCAAAACACCCCTTAATCGGGTATATTTACCGACCAAGTCAATGTGGAGCTTAAATGACAGGTATTGGGGGGTAGAGCAAGAATTGATACCCATTTTCGGGACCATTTTTCTGGGGGTCTACCCCTTTCCCAAAACACCCCCAAAGGCAAAACATTTTTCGACCATGCCAATATGTGGCTCAAATGAAAGGTATTTGAGATTAGAAAACGAATTTGGTAAACTATTTTGGGGCCATGTGTATGGGGGACGCCGCATCCTGTAAATTCCTCTTAAGCCAATGACAATATGCGGTTTAAATAAATGGTATTTAAGAGAAGAGCAGGATGCTGATATCTTTCAGGGTCAAGTATCTGCGGGACCACCTCTCCCCCGAAAACACCACAACATCCGAACTTAAATTCGTAGACCAATAAAGATCATATGGGATTCAGATAAAGGTACTTATATTGTTAAACTGTTAGTCAAGTTAGAATGGAATTTCACTAAAAGATCTTCGAAAGTAAATATTCCAAGGAAACTTAAGTTCCACATAGGTTTGTATATTTGTGTGTTCCTTATAGACTCAGAAACGGCAGAACCGATTTTCTTGAAATGTGCACAGATGGTGCATAATGACCTCGTGGTGAGAATAGGGTACTAAATTTTTTGATATTTGAAAGGGGGGGGGGGGGTGTGGGGGCGGACCCTCGCCCTTACCCAAATTTCAGAAATGCCAGATCTCGGAGATGGGTGGTGCGATTTAAGCGAAATTTTCTGTGCTCTCATATAGTACCATAGAAACTAAAATTTGGTATCCAAATTTCGGATGGGGTACCTAAGGGGGCCGCCCCACCCAAACACCTACCAAACATATATTTAAAGCAATTACGACAATATGGGACTGAAATGAAAGGCATTTAGGATGAGAAAACATATCTTATATCCAATTGTCGGACCAAGTGGTAGGGGGACCACCCCAAGCCCCAAAACACCCCTTAATCGGACATATTTACCGACTAATGGCAATATGGGACTCAAATGAAAGGTATTTGCGAGTAGAATACGAATCTGATATCCAAATGTGGGACCACGTTCCTGGGGGTCCACTTCTTTCCCAACCACCCCCCAAACAGGACTTATTTACTGACCATGCGAAAATGGGGCTTAAATAAAAGGTATTTGAATGTAGAATTGCCATATATACATATATATATATATATATATATATATATATATACATACATATATATATATATATATATATATATATATATATATATATATATATATATATATATATATATATATATATATATATATATATATATATATATATATATATATATATATATATATATATATATATATATATATATATATATATATATATACTATTGCAATAAAATGGCAATTTGTTGACCGATTCTCTCGAAACTTGACAAGAGCTATATCCAAATCTGAACCGAATTTTCCAATTTCAATAGGCTTCGTCTCTAGAGCGAAAAACATCAAATTTGAAGACGATCGGATGAAAATTGCGACGGACAGACATAGCTAAATCGAATCAAAAAGTGATTCTGAGTCGATCGCTATAGTTATCAATGGGTCTATATCTCTTCCTTTTGTGAGTTACAAACAATTTCACTAAGTTATAATACCCTTTGCCACAGCAGTGGTACAAATATTGGCGTAGGTATAATGAAACAAGTAAGGACGGACTAAAGACGGGAAAGCCGAACTTTTGATACCCTGCACCCGATTAGATATGCAGACTTAGTCGTCGAATTTAAAGTTTGCTAATATTTCATATGTAGAATTTCGATCAAAATCCACAGCAGTATTATGAGGAGTAGATCCTTTATTAAATATTTGCTAAATTTACGAAAACTTTTATGAACATTTTGTTTTCACACATCGGTTAATAATTGCGACCTCTAGAGGCTCAAGAAGTCAAGATCCCAGATCGGTTTATATAGCAGCTACATCAGGTTAGGAACCGATTTGAACCTTATTTGACACAGTTGTTGAAAGTAAGAATAAAATACGTCTTGTAAAATTTTAGCCAAATCGGATAGGAATTGCGCCCTCTAGAAACTCAAGAAGTCAAGTCCCTTGATCTGTTTATATGACAGCTATATCAGATTATGAACCGATTTGAACCATACTTGGCACAGTTGTTGTATATAACATAACAAAATACTTCGTGCAAAATTTCATCCCAATCGGATAAGAATTGCGCATTCTAGAGACCCAAGAAGTCAAGACCCAAGATCGGTTTATATGGTAGCTATATCTTTTTTCTTGATGCATTGGTAACTCTTGCAATGCCATTGGCTGATCCTCACTCCAAAATTGACAATTCTGCTTATTAACGTACCCATTGAGCCAAAAATGACCTTCGTCGCTCAATGGAAGAACTTTCTTAACAGAGCACACATTTTGATATTAAAATTCAATAATTTGCAAGCATTGTTCGTTTGTAAAACGTTTCATGGTTAAATTATAGACCATTATCCGAATGAAATGAAGTATTACACAATGACTTCTACAATGTTCAGCATTCATTTATGGTCCGAATCGGACTATAACTTTATATAGCTCCAATAGCATAACAGTTCTTACTCAATATTCTTTGTTTGCCTAAAAAGAGATGCCGCGCATAGAACTCGACAAATGCAAATAAATGGTGGAGGGTATATAAGATTCGGCCCGGCCGAACTTAGCACGGTCTTATTTGTTTTTATACCCTCCACCATAGGATGGGGGGTACACTACTCGAAATATTCGTCAAGACCCCATTAAGTATATATATTCTTGATCGTCATGACATTCTGAGTCGATCTAGCCATGTCTGTTCGTCCGTGTGTCGAAAGCACGCTAAATTCCGAAGGAGTAAAGTTAGTCGCTTAAAATTTTGCACATATACTTCTTATCAGTGTAGGTCGGATAGGATTGTAAATGGGCCATATCGGTTCATGTTTCGATATAGCAACCATATAAATCATCTTTGGTCTTGACTTCTTGACTCTTTAGAGGACACAATTCTTACCCGATTTGGCTAAAATTTTGTGCATTGTGTTTTGGTATCACTTTGAACAACTGTGCAAAGTATGGTCTAAATTGGTTCACAACCTGATATAGCTGCCATATAAACCGATCTCCCGATTAGACTTATTAAGTCACTAAAGGGCGCAATTATTATCCCATTTAACTCAAATTCTGCATAAAGTGTTTTATTATGACTTCTAACAACAGTGCTTAGTATGATTCAAATTGGTCCATAACCTGATATAGCTGCCACATAAACCTATATTCCATCTTTACTTCTTGAGCCACTAGAGAGCGCAATTCTTATCTGATTTGAAGTTTTGCAAGAAGTGTTTTGTTATAACTTTCAACGACTGTACTAAGTATGGTTTAAATCGGTCTAAAACCTGATGGAGCTGCCATATAAACCGATCTGGGATCTAAACTTCTTAGGCCACTAGAGGACGCAGTTCTTATCCGATTTGGCTGAAATTTTGCATGAGTTAAAAAACAACTCCACGACTATGACTATGTTTCGTTATGATTTCTAACAACTGTGTTTTGCTATGACTTCCAAAAACTGTGTCAACTACGGTCCAAATCGGTCTATGATCTGATATACCTCCCATATTAACCGATCTCAAGATTTGACTTCTTAAGCCCCTGGAGGACGGAATTTTTGTCCGATTTGGCTGAAATTTTGCTCGTGGAGTTGTTTTATGACTTTGAACAACTGTGCTAAGTACGGTTTAAATCGATCAATAACGTGGTATAGCTCCCATATAAACCGATCTCCCAATTTGACTGCCGGTGCCTTTTTAAACCACAATTTTTGTAGAGTAGAAAACGAATATGGTATTAAAAATTGGGATCAAGTATGCGAGGGGTCGTCCAACCCCAAAAAACTCCCCCAAACAAACATATTGGACGTAAATATCAATATGGGACACAAATGAAAGCTATTCGGGACTAAACTACGAATACTACATAAAAAATGAGGTCCAAGTAATAGGGGGTCGCCCCACACTCAAATGGGAATATAATTCGATCCTAGTTAGATGAGCCTCAAATTGAAGGTATTTGGTATCAGATTATGAATATAACATTAAACTTTGTGTCCTAGAATCTAAGGGGTGATTTAACTCCTAAAATTGCATCCAATAGTTTATTTGATCCTTTAAAACAATGGGGGATCAAGTGATAGATATTTTTAAGTGGAGTGCGTAATTTAAGGTTGTGAACTGCGAATATGATATCTTTATTCTGCTCATATATCTAGCGGACCACCTCAGCCCAATACAGTTGATCAATTAAAATGACCTAACAGGACACTGCCTCCATACCCCCAAAGTTATGACGTTCAGTGTGATAGGAGCAGTTGCAAACCTTAACATCCAGGTGGTCGCCATTTTTAGCTCATCGACAAAGAGCCTTCTTTTTCTCGACAAGTCCAAACAATGTGCTGCTGGGCAACACTTTCATGTTCAAAAGTTTTGCATGGCTTAACTACAAAAAACTGTCGCCACCGCACCTAATATAAAGACCGGCAAATTAGTTCTTTACCACTGGGAATAGTTTAATATGGCAATTTGATTAAATAGTGACTATTTAACGGGTAGCCATATAGTTATAGACAACTAACACATGATGATCAATGGTATAGGCGCTAAGCCGCTCCAAGCGAGTAGCAGCATAGACAAATCTATAGACTCAAAATGTTCAAAAAAGCTCTAACAGATGGGAGAAATGTCAAATATGTGATTTCGCAAGGATCCGGGGCGACATGGAACGGAGAAGTTTTAAGTTATTTTGGGTAAAAAAGTCTAAATGTTTTCCTTATCGATTGCAGCAGTAACATTTAAATAAGCGCCATCTATTCTGTTTGCAACTGGATCAACTGAATGAAGACGCCACCAAGAATAGAGAGAGGGCAGAGTGGTAAAAATTGATCATGCAGCATTTATCTTTGTTATGGCAACCTAAAATAAATAAATAAAGTATAGGCATTTCGATGCGGTTGTTTGCTGTAAACGGGCCTTAACAATTAGTGTTTTAGGTAATTTAAGTGGCTATCTTAGCCATAGATAAAAAGTTATTTAGCAAATAACACCGCAGGGAGGATTATGTCCACATTTGAGATGAAGGAAGACCAAGATAAGCCATGGTTTTGCTAAGTTAAAACCAATCAGAATCGTTGCTTGGTTTCCAACATTCCCAACTCACCCTTATAACTCCAACACCCCTGCTTTAAAGGTGCATTTTGTGCAACGTTTTCACAATTTTTAATGCCCACCAGCGAAGGATGGGGGTATATTAATTCTGTCATTCCGTTTGCAACACATCGAAATATCAATTTCAGACCCTATAAAGTATATATATTCTTGATCAGCGTAAAAATCTAAGACGATCTAGCCATGTCTGTCTGTTAAAATCTCGCTACAGTCTTTAAAAATAGAGATATTGAGCTGAAACTTTGCACAGAATTTTTTTTTTGTCTATAAGCAGATTAAGTTTGAAGATGGACTATATCTTGATATAGCCCCCATATAGACCGATCTGCCGATTTAAGGTCATAGGCCCATAAAAGCCACATTCACTGTCCGATTTGTGAAATTTGGGACAGTGATTTGTGTTAGGCCAGTCGACATCCTTCTTCAATTTGGTCCAAAACCAGACCAGATTTGGATATAGCTGCCATATAGACCGATCTCTCGATTTAAGGTTTGCTCCCGTAAAAGGCGCATTTATTGTCCGATTTCGCCCAAATTTGGGACAGTGAGTTGTGTTAAGCTCTTCAACATTATTCTTCAACTTGGCTTGGATCGGTCCAGATTTGGATATTTCAACCATATAGACCTATCTCTCGATATAAGGTTTTGGGCCCATATAGACCTATCTCTCAATAAAAGGTTTAGGGTCCATAAAAGGCGCATTTATTATCCGATTTCGCCGAAATTTGGGACAATGAGTTGTGTTAGGCTCTTCGGTTAGGCCTCTGCAGTTTGGCCAGGATCGGTTCAGATTTGGATATAGCTGCCATATAGACCGATCTCTCGATTTAATGTCTTGGCCCCTTAAAAGGCACACTTATAATCCGATTTTGCTGAAACTTGATACAGTGACTTATGTTAGGCTTTTCGACATCCGTGCCGTACATGGTTCAGATCGGATTATATTTGGATATGGCTACCAAAAATACCAATATTTTATTCCTATACTTATTAGACCACTCCGTGTCCGTGTCGAATTTGGTCCAAATCGGACCATATTTCGATATAGCTGCTATGAGGGCTAAATTATGCATTTTTCTCCGGATTATGACGAAAGGTGGCTTTCATATATAACCGAGGTGTTGGGTATCCAAAGTTCGGCCCGGCCGAACTTAACGCCTTTTTATTTGTTTTTATTTAAATTTTTTGTATAAACGTTTCACGCCAAAATTGTCAACAATCAACCACAACCACTTGCCTTCAACCCCATGGCAGCCGGTTGTACGCACCGGATTTACCCGATGGAAACATCATCCACAAGGGCTGCCACCTCAGTGTACGTGTTCGTCTTTTTTCGTCATGGGGAGGCACATCCCAGAGTGCCTTCTCCGCACGCTTCTGGTCCGTGCCGGGATTGAAAAGAACCCCGGACCCTGGTTCTGTTCGGTTTGCCAGAACCCCCTTCATCATCGGTCGGTGTCGGTGAGGTATAACCGGTGCATGGAGTGGGTACATTTCCGATCTTGCTCTGACCTCACTTCACTACGGGAGTATAGTCATACTGGCTATGTCGCAAGGTGCTGTGCGAACATTGCCAGCAGTGGGTCACAAGCGCCGTAGTCATCGCCTTCTGCGTCCTCATCGTCGGACTATGTGACTCTCCAGACCTCTCCAACCTCTTACAACCCCGACATAAGCTGGTTACTATCTGGCCACAATCGTCTGGTTCTAGGGGACTTTAATGTGCATCACACATCATGGCATTCTCCCCTAGGTAACCACCAGCGTGGCATAGCTTTGGCAGAGCAGATTGAAAACTCCACGTTTTGCACGGTGAATCAGGATGACCCCACTGGGATTACGAGGAGGTGCAGCAGCTCTTCAGAGATCTCCATTGCATCCCCTGAGTGACGTATCCTGGCAAGCCGTCATCTCTTTGGGGTCAAACCACCTGCACGTAATTCTCACCATCGACCGACCACCCGACTTCTTAACCTCTGAGCGCCGGACGTTTATCAATTATAAGAAGGCCGATTGGACTGGCTTCAGAGAGTATACAAATCGCCGCTTCAGTGAACTGCCACCCCCCTCTGATGTGCTTGTGGCCGAGAGGAAATTCTGAGACATCATTAACGCAGCAGCCGCCTGCTTTATACCAGCCAGTCGAATACTCCAAGTGCGGCCCAATTTCCCGGCGCAAGCGGTGGTACTCGCAGACGAGCGTGATGGGATTCGTGCTATGGACACCGCTAAACCCAGAATCAGCGAGCTGAATCTGGAAATAAACAGGGTAGTCAACGAACATAAGCGGAATTTGTGGCTGGAACACTTGGAGTAATGTAACTTTGGCACCGGTGTAGGCAAACTGTGGTCTACTGTTAAGTCACTCTCGAACCCGGTAGACGGGATGACAGGACCTCAGTCACTTTTGGCGAAATAACCGTGACTGATCCGAACAGATACTCCAGGTTGTTCAACCGTCAATTTATTGTGCATCCCGAGAGAGACAGGGCAAGGAGGAGAGCCATTCGCCGTATTCGTGGTCTCCGAGCCGATGAACAGCCATCACAATTTACCGTGGGCGAAGTAACGAATGTCATCTGTGGCGCTAAATCATCTAAGGCGTTGGGACGGAATCTCTACATTGATGTTGAAGAATCTGGATTCACCTGGAGTTGAGTACTTTACCACTGTCCCCAACCTGTCTTTGAACACACTTATAGTTCCCGTTGTCTGGAAAATGGGCAGAGTGATCCCGCTACTGAAGCCAGGAAAAGACCCGAGTTTGGGGGAGTCCTACAGACCGATCTCCCTTCTCTCACCAGTGGCAAAGACAATGCCTCAAGCGTCTCCTACCGAGCCTCGTAGGAGAATTTCCATTTGCCGAACATCAACATGAATTTCGAAGACAGCACATCACAACAAGAGCTTTGCATGCCATCACCGCACACATTTTGCCGTGGCTTCAATCTGCCCAGGCCATGTGATAGGACGGTCCTCCTATCGAAGGCATTCGACACAGCCATGCCAAATTATTTGAGAACATCGCCAACACGTCCCTCCAGCCAGTCTTGAAACGATGGGTCTCGAATTATCTGTGTGGTCGCCAGTCATTTGTGGAATATAGGGATAAGAAGTCGACGCACCGTAGAGTGAAACAGGGAGTTCCCCAAGGTAGTGTGATATCTCCAACACTGTTTAACCTCTACCTATCCTCCATTCCACCCCCTCCAGACGGCATAGAAATCGTATCATATGCGGACGATTGTACGATCATGGCATGAGGCCTCCACCCATTGATGTCATCTGCGATAGGTTGAACGTCTACCTTGACGAACTTGCCTCATATTTCGCTGCAATAAATCTGAAGATATCCGCCACCAAATCACCAAATGAATACTGAGCTGACTGTGATGGTCGATGGAGAAATGTTTCCGACCATCAAGTGTCCCAAAATACTTGGCGTCACATTTGACAGCTCTTACACATTCTCCCCACATGCCACAGCAATCTGCGATAAAGTCAAGAGTAGAAACAAGGTCCTCAAGTCACTTGCTTGCAGCACTTGGGGTGCAGACAAAGAAACCTTGTTGACCAAGTACAAAGCAATTGGCCGGTCTATGGTAAGGAGGTTCAGCGCTACAAGAGAGAACCTCTAGATCAAGCGGCATATCAAGCGGGTCTAAACAACATTTATGCAGACACAGTAGCAGATGCGATAATTGGCTACCGGGTGCATGTAGTCCTTGGGGAACGACCATCACCCATTGCACCTGAAGAAATCGACCTCCCCCGGGCAAACCAGAGTAGTTCTGGCTCAATTACGTTCCGGCAGATGCAGCCGCCTCAATTCCTACAGAGCCATTATTAATATCGACGTGCAAGATGTATGTCCCGATTGTAACCAGGGACCGCACGATACACGTCACCTGTTTAACTGCCCGGCCAGACCCACTCGACTCAGACCCCGATCCCTGTGGACGCACCCCATCTTAGTCGCAAGCAGACGAAAGATAGAACACTATAAACTGCTACAACAACAACAACCACTTGCCTTACCCTTGGCTGCAGAATGATGTTGTAGAAATATTTAGATAATATTGGAGGAGATGGTACACTAACTTGCCTCTAATTGAATGTAAAAGCATAATTAATTTATATGAATTGATGTGTATATTTATGTTAGCTGTTTTCATAGTTTTTTTATACCCTCCACATGGAGGTATACTAATTTCATCATTCTGTTTGTAACTACTCGAAATATTCGTCTGAGACCCCATAAAGTATATATATATTCTTGATCGTCGCGACATTTTATGTCGATATAGCCATTTCCGTCCGTCTGTCCGTCCGTCTGTCTGTCGAGAGCACGCTAACTTCCGAAGGAGTAAAGCTAGCCGCTTGAAATTTTGCACAAATACTTATTATTAGTGTAGGTCGGTTGGTATTGTAAATGGGCCATATCGGTCCATGTTTTGATATAGCTGCCATATAAACCGATCTGGGATCTTGACTTCTTGAGCCTCTAGAGGTCGCAATTATTATCCGATTTGCCTAAAATTTTATACGACTGATCCTCTCATCTCGACTGACCATCAACATACATGTTTATTATGGTCTGAATCGGTCTATAGCCCGATACAGCTCCCATATAAATCGATCTCGCTATTTCACTTCTTAAGCCCCCAAAGGGCGCAATTCTTATTCGAATTGGCTGACATTTTACACTGGTCTCCTACATATAATTTAATTGTGGTCCAAACCGGACCATATCTTGATATCGTTCTAACACCAGAGCAAATCTTTGCTTATATCCTTTTTTGCCTAAGAAGAGATGCCGGGAAAAGAACTCGACAAATGCGATCCATGGGGGAGGGTATATAAGATTCGGCCCGGCCGAACTTCGCACGCTTTTACTTGTTTTCAGAATTTTATAGCCTTATGGATGCAGTGTTGTTATTCTTGGCGTTACCGCCAGCCGTATCTACAGAAGGGTTTAGTTGTGCTCCTGCATTTGCTGTCAGTTCAATGTTAAGACGAACATTTATAACGTCATCGTTGATTTCAATTCATTAATCATTACGACTTTAATAATGGCTGCTGGGGTTGCTGGTCTCTCTACACAATTTGCCTAACACAAATACATACGTACATAAAAAAAACAACAGACTTATACATGCATGTGTTCTTAATACATTCGGTTGAGTGCAGCATGGAATGAATATTATACATTGAATTATAAAAAAAATATGTTAGTATATATGAGGCTCACTTGCCAGTTTTGAAAAAAAAAATTTATTTGAAAAAATATGGTTTTCAGGGAAGAACAACCAAGAATTGCCTTCAAAGCTTGTCATACTTTCTTTGATTTTCGAGTGATTACTGTTAACAAGTAAAAAGTCGTTAAGTTCGATCGGACCAAACTTTGGATACCCTCTACCTCGGGTATATATGTAAACCACCTTTCATCAAAATCCTGTGAAAATTGCATACCTTATGTCCCATAGCAGTTATATGGAAATATGATCCGATTTGGACCAAATACTAATAAGTACAAGTCATTGTTCAAAATTGTATAACAAAATATTGGCCTTTTTAGTAGCTATATCTAAAAATAAACCGATCTGGACCATACACAACATTGATGTCGAAAAGCCTAGTATAGGATAATAAATGCGCCTTTTATGGGCAAAAAACCTTAAATCGAGAGATCGATCTATATTGCAGCTATATCCAAATCTGAACCGATCTGGGCCAAATTGACGAAAGATGTCGAGACGCGTAACATAACTCATTGTCCCAAATTTCAGCTAAATCGGATAATTAATTTGGCTTTTATGGGCCTAAGAACCTAAATCGGAGGATCGGTCCATATGGATGGGGTACCTAGGGGGGCCGCCCCACCCTAAAACCTACCAAACATATATTTAGGTCAATCACGACAATATGGGACTCAAATGAAAGGTATTAAGGATAAGAAAATGTATCTGATATCCAATTGTCGGACAAAGTGTTAGAGGGCCTACCCAACCCCCAAAACACCCCTAAATCGGACATATTTACCGACCATGGCAATATGGGACTCAAACGAAAGGTATTTGGGAGTAGAATACGAATTTGATATCCATATGTAGGACCACGTTTCTGGTGGTCCACCCCTTCACCAAAATAGACCATGGGAATATGGGGCTTACTGATATCCACATATGGGACCAAGTGTTTGGGGGCCGCATCTTCCGAAAAACATCCCCCATAGGTGACAAA
Source organism: Stomoxys calcitrans (assembly GCF_963082655.1). Classification (NCBI taxonomy): domain Eukaryota; kingdom Metazoa; phylum Arthropoda; class Insecta; order Diptera; family Muscidae; genus Stomoxys; species Stomoxys calcitrans. The sequence goes on from NC_081552.1 coordinate 8,965,360, forward strand.
TTTGCGATCACAGGAATATGGGACTCAAATAAAAGGTCTTTGGAGGAAGACACGAATTTGATATCAATATTCGAGAAAGGTGTCTATGGGGACACCCCACCCCCACAAAACCACCCAAATAGGAAGTATTTGCTGACTATTGCAATATGAGGCTCAAATAAGAGGGTTTTGAGAGTAGAACACTAATCCGATACATATATTCAAGGTCAACTCACTGAGTGGCCGCCCATCCCCCAAAACGCCCCCCAAGCCGGTCATGTTTGCCGACTATGGAAATATGGGGCTCAAATTAAAGGTATGTGGGAGTAGACCACGTATCTGATATCAACATTAGGGACCAAATGTCTGGGGGGACGTCCCACCACCATAACAACCCCCAAATAGGACGTATATGCTCACCAAGACAATTTGGGTCTTAAACAGGGTGAAACTAAATATTTATAGTTTCTAGGGCCAATACCCCAAACGGGACATATTTGCCGACTTTTGCAATAAGGAGTTTAAATGAGACTAGAAAACGAATTTGGTATCCAATTTTGGGTTCAAATAAATGATATTTAGATATATGAGAATAGACCACGTTGCTGATATATTTTCCGGGCTTACTGTTTGGGCGACCACCCTTATCCCCAAATCACCCCTAAATCGGGCATATTTGCGGACCATGTCAATAAGGAGCTTAAATGAAAGGTATTGGGTGGTAGAGGAAGAATTAATACCCATTTTCGGGTCCAATTTTCTGTAAAAAAAAATTTTGACCATGCCAATATGTGGCTCATATGAAGGGTATTTGAGATTAGAAAACGAATTTGATAACCTATTTTGGGGCCACGTGTATGGGGACGCCTCATCGTGTAAACTTCCCTAAACCAATGGCAATATGGGGTTTAAATAAATGGTATTTGAAAGAAGAGCGCGATGCTGATATTTATCACGGCCAAGTGTCTGGGGACCACATCACCCAGGAAAACACCCCCAAATCAGACATCATGAGAATTTCGGGTTGAAATAAAGTATTTTAAGAATGGAGTACACCATACATCCAAACTTAAATTCGTATACCAACAAAGATCATATGGGATTCAGATAATGTTACTTATATTGTTAAACTGTTAGTCAAGCGATACACTTTTTTCGTAGCATCGTATTTCACTAAAAGCCCTTTAATTGTCGAAAATAAATATTCCAAGGAAAATTTTGTTCCATATAAAGTAAAAGAAGGCGCAGCGGAGCGAGCCCGGGTCAGCTAGTCTATATATATAACAAGTAAAAGCGTGCTAAGTTCGGCCGGGCCGAATTTTATATACCCTCCACCATGGAGCGCATTTGTCGAGTTATTTTCCCGGCATCTCTTCTTAGGCAAAAAAGGATATAAGAAAAGATTTGCTCTGCTATTAGAACCATATCAAGTTATGATCCGATTTGGACCACAATTATATTATATGTTGGAGACCTGTGTAAAATGTCAGCCAATTCGAAAAGGAATTGCGCCCTTTGGGGGATCAAGAAGTAAAATAGAGAGATCGATTCATATGGGAGCTGTATCGGGCTATAGACCGTATGTTGATGGTCATGAGAGGATCCGTCGTACAAAATTTCAGGCAAATCGGATAATAATTGCGACCTCTAGAGGCTCAAGAAGTCAAGATCCCAGATCGATTTATATGGCGGCTATATCAGGTTATGAAACGATTTGAACCTTATTTGACACAGTTGTTGAAAGTAAGAATAGAATACGTCATGCAATATTTCAGTCAAATCGGATAAGAATTGCGCCCTTAAGAAGCTCAAGAAGTCAAGTCCCCAGAACTGTTTATATGACAGCTGTATCAGGTTATTAACCGATGTGAATCATACTTAGCACAGTTGTTGGATATCATAACAAAACACGTCGTGCAAAATTTCATCCCAATCGGATAAGAATTGCGCACTCTAGAGGCTCAAGAAGTCAAGACCCAAGATCGGTTTATATGACAGCTATATCAGGTTGTATACCGATTCAAACCATACATAGCAGAGTTGTTGGATATCATAACGAAATACTTCGTGCAAAAATTCATTCGAATCGGATAAGAATTGGGCCCTCTAAAGGCTCAAGAAGTCAAGACCCAAGATCGGTTCATATGACAGCTATATCAGGTTATGGACCGATTCAAACCATACTTGGCACAGTTGTTGGATATCATAATAAAATACGTCGTGCAAAATTTCAACTCAATCGGATAAGAATTGCGCACTCTAGAGACTCAAGAAGTCAAGACCCAAGATCGGTTTATATGGCAGCTATATCAAAACATGGACCGATATGGCCCATTCACAATACCAACCGATCTACACTAATAAGAAGGATTTGTGCAAAATTTCAAGCGGCTAACTTTACTCCTTCGGAAGTTGGCGTGCTTTCGACAGACAGACGGACGGACGGACGGACGGGGGCCGCCCCGACCACAAAACCCCAAAAATAGCTTTATTGGACGATAATGAAAATATGGGACTCGAATGAAAGGTATTCGGGAGTAGATTACGGAAATGGTCAAGAAGGAGGAAAAGTCTTCTTAGTTTGTTGATATTGGAGAGAGGGCGGACCCTCTCCCGTTGCCCCAAAAACACCACCTAAAATCAAAAGTGGACCGATAGGGACAATATTGGTTTAAAATGAAAAGAATTGGGAGATAGAAAATGAATATGGCATTAGAAAATGGGATGAAGTATGCGAGGGGTCATCCAACCCCATTAACTCCCCGAAACAAACGTATTGGACGTAAATATCAATATGGGACTCAAATGAAAGGTATTCGGGACAAGACTACGAATATGACATAAAAAATGCGGTCCAAGTAATTGGGGGTCGCCCCACCACGTTAGCAGGTTACGAATATGACATTCAAACCCCATTAAAACAATGGGGGCCAAATGGCTGTATACACCAACTATGACAATATGGGGTTAAATTCAAAGTATAAGGTTGTGAACTGCGAATATGATATCTTTATTTTGCTCATATATCCAGCGGACCATCTCACCTCGAAAGAGTTGATCAATTATATTAACCTAACAGGACACTGCCTGTTAGCATGCTTTCGACAAATGGACGGACCGACATGGCTAAATGTCACTTAGAATGTCAAGACGATCAAAAATAAACATATATACTTTGTTGAGTCTCAGATGAATATTTCCATGCTTTACAAACGGAATAACGAAATTAGATTATGATGGAGGGTATAAAAAGAAAAAATCAAATTTTGTGGTCTAGGCCGTAAGTTTTTGTTCTGAAGCCTTAAATGGATAATGCTAATGGTCGCAACTATTATTGAAGGAATATCCAGTGCAGAAAAAATTTTCTGACATTTCAGGCACGGGTAAGCCGAAGATGCTTACCCATGCGCAACGGCGACATTAGATAGGCCGACAAAACTGGAAATTCGATTGAATTCAAAAATAGACAAAATGATGACACCATCACGCGCGAGAGGTACAGGAGAGTGTGTTCAAAGTTGACCATGTGCTTTTCGGTACTGTTTTGACAAGTTGTCTGTCCTTCGAATAAATAAAATAAAGGAACTAACCTTCGGACCAAGTTTTTGGGGGACCACCCCAACACCCAAAACACCCCTAAATCGGACAAATTTACCCACCATGGCAATTTGGGACTCAAATGAAAGGTATTTGCGAGTAAAATACGAATCTGTTATCAAAATGTGGGACCGCTCCTCCTCAAAAACATGCCCCAAAGAGGGCAAATTTACGACCATATCAATATGGGGCTCAAAGAAAAGGTCTCTGGGATTTAATCTCGAATCTGATATCAATATTCGGGAAAAAGTTTCTATGGAGCCAACTACCCCCATATCACCACCCAAATAGGAAGTATTCGCTGACCATTGCAATATGGGACTCAAATGAGAGGTATTTTAGAGTAGGACACGAATCTGATATATATTTTCAAGCCCGATTCACTGAGTGGCAGCCCCATCTCCCAAACCGGTCATGTTTGCCCACTATGGAAATATGGGGCTCAAATGAAAGGTATTTGGAAGTAGACAACGAATCTGATATCAACATCAGGGACCAATTGTCTATGGGACGTTCAAACAACATAACAACTCCCAAATAGGACGTAATGGCACACCAAGACAATTTGGGTCTTCAATACAGTGGAGCTCAATATTGATAGTTTTTGGGGCCCATACCCCAAACTTGTCATATTTTCTGACTTTTGAAATAAGGGGTTAAATGAAAGGTATTTGAGATTAGAAAACGAATTTGATATCAAATTTCGAGGCCAATGCCAATATGGGGTTCAAATAAATGATATATAGGTACATGAGAATAGAGCACGTAGCTGATATTTTTCAGGGCTTAGTGTTTGGGGGACCACCCCACTCCCCAAAACATCCCTAAATCGAGCCTATTTACCGTCAATGTCAATGAGGGGCTCATATGAAATTGATACCCACATTCGGGAGGAATTTTCTGTGGGTTTACCCCTTTCCCAAAATAGACTACAAACTTCAAAAAAAGGTATTATAGGTATAGGTACGAATATCCAACTGCGGGAGCATGTATTTGGGCACCGCTCTTTCCCCATAGAATAAAAATTTGCCGACCATGCCATTATGTGGCTCAAATGAAAGGTATTTGAGATTGGAAAACTAATTTGATAACCAATTTTGTGGCCAAGTGTTTGGGGGACGCCTCATCCTATATACTCTACTTAAACAAATGGTAATATGGGGTTTAAATAAATGGTATTTGAGACAAAGCACGATGCTGATATTTTTTTCAGAGCCAAGTATCTAGGGGACCACCTCACCCCTGTAAACACTCCTTAATCGGACATCATGAGAATATCAGGCGGAAATAAAGTCTTTTTAGAATGACATTAAACACTCCGAGCTAATTCGTGGTCCAATAAAGATCATATGGAATTCAAATAAAGGCACTTTTATTGTTATATTGTGAGTTAAGCGATATGCATATACTTTTTTCGTAGCATGGCATTTCACTAAAAGCTCTTTTTTTGTCGAAAATAAATATTCAAAAGATAATTTTGTTCGATATAAAGTAAAAGAAGGCGCAGCTTCGCTTGCTAGTCTAGTCCGGTTTAGCTAGTCATTTATAAATATGTTGAAATCTCCTAGACGTAACTTCAAGTCCTTTTTATCTCTGGAGATAGTTTTACAAAGTTTTCGCAAACTGAACCTTACATTTTGCTCCATTTCAGCGTAATCTTTTCGATGTACATCTCTGGATCACTTAATTTTCCTTTTGCTGCTATGATATCGAAGGTTTGTTTAGATGAATCGAGTGTAAATAAATAAGTTCTACCCGTTCGCAACCTCTTTGTCTGTATTATATTGACATTCACTTTCATTTTCGAATATGAATGCAAATTTTTTACATGCAACCAATGAGTAAGTACAAGGTAAACCGGTCAATACAACGTTAGCAGAGCGTGACTTACAATCAATAATTTCCCATTTAGATGATAGTTTTTTGACGTCTTCTTTTAGTTGTTAGTTTTCCAATTTTAGTTCCTCAATTTCGGATTTTATATTGCATAATTTACTCCAAGAGAAAATATCAGGTTGATTGTCTTGACTCATTTTTGTGCAGGGGAAGTGTTTTTTACAGTCGTTTTCCTAGTGTTCAGGGGACGTTAGTTTGAGTGAGCGCTTGTTGTTTATTTATGAAAATCTAAAGCATAGTTTAAGTTGCTAGCGAATTGTTCAACGATAACATCTGATTGGGTTTGGTATTATTAGTTGTATATATGCATTTCCCGATTTTCACTTCTAAGGCCTTTGCTAACCCATTTATCAACCGATCTTCTCAAAAATTTGCACAAGGATTTACTTCTACTATATGTACGGATTTTTGTAGAGTATCAAAGAGTCGGCTTCGCCCAACTTTAGCTCGTCCTTACTTGTTATGGAGGAATTTTGTGCCTCCAATAAAGAAGCATCTCGGTATTTTTCACATTTCTTTCTGTACTTGGTAAAGACTCGATGCTTCTGATGTTGCAATAATAAACCGTGTTTTGAATCCATAGGTCGTCATCAAGAGATTGTTAGTTCCTTTATTTCTTGTTGATGTTTCTGTAATCGTGATTTTTTTACGTGGAGGGCGGACTGGGCCTTCGCATCGGTACCTAGTTCTGGGACTGGGACATCCCATATTTATGCTAACTTGTTGGTTTGCCCCGCATACTTTATTTCTGCAGTACCTGTCATATCCGATGAGCTTTCCCCTATCCACCACCTGGGGGAGCGTGTGATGGAAGAATTAGCGTGGAACTCCGCACGGAACGCAAGAAATTGAAAATCACAGTAACCACCTAAAGCAAAAATTGTCAGAATTGGAAGAATGTGTAGCAGTAGCATATATTAACCGAATTGTCATTCCAGCAAACAGCTATAATTTATTGTATTTATCAAAACAAAATCTGACGATCCTCAATGCTATTTTTTCATCAATTTGACATCATCCATTAGAGCATGATTGGTACGGTTACCGCGAACGGTACCTGTTTTGCAAAATATCCTTTTTCGGTCAATGTGGACAGCAATTTGTGACTAGTACAGAAGTTGTCAAAATTAATATTATGTTGAGAGGGGTTGAATACATTTTCTATCAGTTGCATAACGTTCTCTTCAAGCAATATGCCGACACAGAAGCTAGAACCCAATACTTGTGGCCAAATCGAATGAGTTTTTCTTCTAATAAACATTTTCAATGAATGGCGACCGTAATATTCAACCATCTGTTCATGAACTGAAAGGCTTTGAGAAAACACACCAAATTGCATACATTTTTTATTTAAAATTTATCATTTGTATTCAAACTTTTTTTGGCACAAATGTGAATGCTCTGTTTTATTTCTACGAATCAGTCTCGCAATGTGGGAACCGAGGGTTGCTTGATTAGACCAGTAGGATCTTATTGTGGGCAAGGTATTACTTCCTGTAACATACAAGATTCCCAAAAACGTTTTCATTTCTATAACAGAAGTGACAAATCCGGTAAAATTTATTGTCCAGCATATTCATTAGTACTTTCGACGATTAGGTTTATGTCTTCTTCAACGAAAACACATTCCCATAATTGTAGCGGTGTGCATTAACCTATCGAAATTACGTGTAGCTCTATTGAATTGTATTCAAATATTGGAATACGTATAACTTACCTATTTTTTAGTACAATTTTTTGTGGGCATCCTCTTCATTGTTGTTGTTGTAGCAGTGTGTTATACACTGAAGCGGCACCCCTTGCCGATGAAGAACTCCATCGGGTCAATCCGGTACGTACAACCGGCTGTAATGGGATTGATCCTCTTCATTGTCCAAATGTTGTTCATCAAATTTGTAGTTTGGCCTTTACTCCATTAAGTCTTATTTTCTACCGAGAAACGAGATTTAAACTTTGACGTAGATTGTTGGGGATCCTTAGTGGTATCCAAAGAGTCGCAGTTGTCATTCAAAAAATTATCATTCTTCAACAAATTGACATTATCATCTTCATATACATATTCAATCTCAAACTGACATTATTTGGAATTTGAGTTTTGGTATGAAAAGTTTGCATATTCTCATCTCATTCAGTGTCATTATTTTCGTCAATTTCATCCTTCGTAGTAATGATGAAATGAATTTTATCAGCATTCTCTTCGCTACTATCTCAACCATCTATTGGAATTCTATTAGGGTTAAAATTTTATGAAGTCGAATCATTTAAAAAAAATCAAGATTTTTCCGTATTTTACTTTTGCATAAATTTAGTAAATACCAGCCTATGTAAAACACAGCGTATCACTTCACAACACAAAAAAACACTTCTTTAAAGCATTGGGTTTAATATACTTAAACCAGGGAAGCCCCAAATTCACTATTTGAAAATACAACACAGCTCGCGCCATACATTTGCCATATGTTTGGGTTATTACCTTTAACGAAAAAAGTTCGTTTGGATAACATTAATGTCTACATGGTTAGAAAAGTTATTAATAGGCCAGGGGCTCGTGGGGGACAGAAAAAAATTAAAAAAAAAAGTAAAAGCGTGCTAAGTTTGGCCGGGCCGAATATTGGGACCATTGATTCTGCTAACAATTTATACAAAATAAATTAGTTGAAGGGCGTTATTGTATTCTACATACCAAACTCCCGTCAAACCAGCAAAAATTAAAGCTTCTAGGAAACGAACAACTATGATCAAGAGACCAGTTTCAAATCGGACAAAAATTGAGGCTTGTAAGGGCTCAAGAATTCAGATTGGGGATGAGTTTATATGGGAGCTATGCCAGGTTATAGACCGATTAAAACCGTACTTGGCACAATTGTTGAAAGTCATAACAGAACACCACTTGCCAAATCGGACTAAAATTGCGGCTTGTAGGAGTTCAAGAAGTCAAAAAGGGAGATCGGTTTGTATGGGAGCTATATCAGATTATAGACCAATGTTGACCGTATTTGGCACAGTTTTAAGATGACGTAACGGAACTTTACACGCAAAATTTCAGCCAACTTGGACAAAAATTGCGGCTTGTACGGGCTCAAGAAGTCAAATCGGGAGATCGGTTTATATGGGAGCTATGTCTAAATCTGAACCGATATGGCCCATTTGCAATCCCCAACAACCTACATCGATATTAAGTATCTGAGCAAAATTTCAAGCGGCTGTCTGTACGCATTCAACTTCTATCGCGATTTCGAGTGACGGACGGACATGGATAGATCAAAAATATATATACTTTATGGGATCTTAGACGAATATTTCGAGGTGTTACGGAATGACTAGATTAGTATACCCCCATCCTATGGCGGTGGGTATAAAAACTGTACTTAATGACTTCAAGAACTTCGATCCAGAAATAGGTCAACATAACTCCTATATCTAACTACAATAATATCTGAACCATATTAGTCAAGGAAGAAGAATAAAACTATATCTTCATACTTAGAAGCTCGGATCATATGCCATTTATATCAAAATATGGTATGATATGATTTCTTGGGTAATAGAATGAAAAACACGCATTAAATAAGCTCCAGATGTTATATATGAAGGATTGGTCTCTGTAGGTGTATTTATATCAAGATATAAACTGATAAAATTTTTATCTCAAGATTATGAGTAAAGTTGAATTACATTGCATTTTCAAAAAATAACCTTAGACACAATCAATTCTTAGGCAATCAAAAGATTGATGAAAGACCTACAAATTTCGCTAAATGTAACGGTAACGACCAGGTGCTAGTTTTGATTGCAGCAAAGATTGAAAGATGGGCTAAGTCAATAGCAAATTTTGGATGTCAGATGTCGTTAGAAATAAATTGGCCCCATCTTTCAGTTATATTTTATTTACATCTTTTGATCAACAGATGTTGTTGGTGAAAAGGAACCCAATCTTTTTAAGCGATTTTCCTAAAATTGGATAGTTTCTGTATAATTTTGCATCAGTGAGCCCGTAAATAAACATATTTATCGATTAAATTAATCAGCACATGCGCTGGAATAGTATATATGAACTTTTTATAGAATATGTGCGTTTAAAATTATCCCTAATCGACTTTTTCAAATGCCGTATCTTTACGTATTGTATGTCTTCGGTGGCAGTTTCACTTTTTATACTGACTCAAAGATGATATAGATTATGGCTTTATATGCACATATTTTAGTAACAGTGTAACACCGGTGATAATAGATTTGCCCATATAAAAAGTAGTACTGACTAATATTCACCCAGACGAAACGGCTAAATCTACAAACTTGACATTTTGCATACAGGTCTCTCTTGGTACGAAGATGCGATATAAGACTAGCACTTATTTAAATAAGTAAATAACTTAAAACGTAAATTGTTATTGTCTTTCACTAAAGATTCATTTGTTTGTGCTAATGCAAAGCCATATTATAAAAGCAGTAGTTAAGTGAACGCGTGAGATATGCAGTTAGAGAGATCGAGAGAGTGGCCAAGCTAAATTCATAACTAAAAGGAACCCTAAAAATATTTTTCATAATTTTGAAAGAGGGTTCGACCCTACGTTTAATAAAACAATCTTCCGTAAGATTTTCTTCAGCTCATTGCGTTATGCGCGTTTTACTCAACTCATTGCGTTATAATCGTCCAGAAGATTTGTTTATAAATCGTCTGAATTAACTTTTTAGGATTACTTTTATTTTCATACTTGATGAGTATTGAATTATGTTATTCGATGTTTTGTTTTGAGTGTACAACTTTCACAACACCACACAGAATTCTCACTTGGCTTATATGACGATTGGTACTTAGTTGGACGAATATGACGAGTAATTCGAAAATTTTGGTTAATTTTAAAAACCCTAAAACTATTTTTCCTAATTTTGAAAGAGTGTTCGTCCCTACGTTTAATAAAACAATCTTCCGTAAGATTTTTTCGCAAATGTTCTTCCGCATGAGTCGCGAAATACTCTTCTGGGATGTCATTAGGCAACCCATAGCGCGTGTGGAAGTTTTAGCAACTCTTCGCGACGATTCATTTACGACTCATTGCGTTCTTATCGTCGGTGTGAGTCGCGAAATACTATTCTGGTATAACATTAGACCATCCATTGCGTCTGCGGATGTTTTAACCACTCTTCGCGACAATTCTTTTACAACTGATTGCGTTATAATCGTCCATATGAGTCGTGAAACACTGTTCTGGGATATCATTGAACAATCCATTGCGTGTGCGGAAGTTTTAGCGACACTTCGCGACGATTGTTACTCAACTCATTGTGTATAATGGTCCAGAAGATTTGTTTATAAATCGTTTGAATTAACTTTTTACTATTACTTTTATATTCATTGAAATGATATGTATTAAATTATGTTATTCGATGTTTTGTTTTGAGTGTACAACTTTTACAACACCACACAGAATTCTCACTTGGCTTATAAGACGATTGGTACTTAGTTGGACGAATATGACGAGTAATTTGTTTTTGTTAATTTTTTTCGGATTTGTTACGTTTTTGATGAGAAATCTTATGTATTACGAGTATTAGATCTTCCAAGGGAATAACGTGCAACTCTTACAGAATAATATATAATAAATATTAAAAAACTCTTATTTGTTGCTCGTCCAGGCAAGTAATGTGCTAATTAGTAACCTTCTTAAACACAAATTTCTTACTCGCCCACACTATTCATGCGCGATTCTCAAATCTCCCACGAATCTTCTGACTTACTCGTAAGCAACTCATGGAAGATTCGCGGAACACTCTTCCAGGAGTGTTACCTCTTACCTCTTGAGGACGCAACTATTCACGATAGGACAATAGTCTATGACTATTCGACGAGCTCGTCCGCCGTCCTAACCTTCATTTGGAAGAAGTTTATTTGGCGATCAAAAATGTTTGCAGGGAAAGCACTTGGCGAGAGCGTGAGAGGTAACAGGTGGTTGCTCGACGATTCTGCTCAGTCACTCTCTGCAGTATTTAAGCTATTTTGTGTGCTTGTTTAGACTCAACAATTTTATATCTTCTTCCTTTATATTGTAACGCAAAGTGTTGCGCTTTGGTTGTTAGTGTGTGAAATTTTCACAGCATGTACAAAATAACTCTAAGAAAATACCAACTACCAAATTGGTTTGTGAAACTTCAAGTTCTCAAAGAATTTTAGCATTGAATTGAAGACTTTATTTGCTGAAAAAGGAAATGTTGGGGATAAATTCTTTTGTTAAGATAGTTGTTACAAAACGCGCACTGCCATGTAGCACACAAGAATCCCATACCATTGAACAGGGGTTCGAATCCCTCGGCCGTCAAAAAAAATATCCATTATTTATTTTTTCCTTAAACTTAGTTTAGAAAATTCGGCATTACAAAAAATGTTTAAAGTTGTTTTTACATTTTTTATACCCACCACCGAAGGATGGGGATATATTCATTTTGTTATTCCATTTCCAACACATCGAAATATCCATTTCCGACCTTATAAAGTATATATATTCTTGATCGTCGTAAAAATCTAAAACGATCTAGCCATGTCAGTCCGTCTGTCTTTTGAAATCACGCTACAGTCTTAAGTACGAAGATGGGCTATATCGGACTATATCTTAATATAGCCCCCATGTAGACCCATCCCCCGATTTAAGGTCTTAGGCCCTTAAAAGGCGCATTTATTGTCCGATTTCGCCGAAATTTGGGACAGTGAGTTGAGTTAGGCCTTTCGACATCTTTCTGCAATCTGGCCCAGATTGGTCCAGATTTGGATATAGCTGCCATATAGACCGGCCTCTCGTTTTAAAGTCTTGGCCCCATAAAAGGCGCATTTAAAATCCGATTTTACACAGTGACTTGTGTTAGACTTTTCGATATCCTTGTCGTATATGGTTCAGATCGGTATATATTCGGATATAGCTGTCAAAGAGACCAATATTTTGTCCTACAAAATAGAACAACGACTTGTACTTACTAGACCACTCAATGTGTGTGCCGAATTTGGTCCAAATCGGACCACATTTCGATATAGCTACTATGGGGGCATAGATAATGCATTTTTCACTGGATTAAGACGAAAAGTGGTTTACATAACATATATACCCGAGTTAATGGGTATCTAAAGTTCGGCCCGGCCGAACTTAACGCCTTTTTACATGTTATACCCTGCACCACTACTGCGGTACGGGGTATTATAACTTAGTGCCTTTGTTTGTAACACCAAGAAGGATGAGAGATAGACCCATTGACAAGTATACCGATCGACTCAGAATCACTTTGTGATTCGATTTAGCTAAAGGGTGATTTTTTTGAGGTTAGGATTTTCATGCATTAGTATTTGACAGATCACGTGGGATTTCAGACATGGTGTCAAAGAGAAAGATGCTCAGTATGCTTTGACATTTCATCATGAATAGACTTACTAACGAGCAACGCTTGCAAATCATTGAATTTTATTACCAAAATCAGTGTTCGGTTCGAAATGTGTTCATTCACCGTAACGTTGCGTCCAACAGCATCTTTGAAAAAATACGGTCCAATGATTCCACCAGCGTACAAACCACACCAAACAGTGCATTTTTCGGGATGCATGGGCAGTTCTTGAACGGCTTCTGGTTGCTCTTCACTCCAAATGCGGCAATTTTGCTTATTTACGTAGCCATTCAACCAGAAATGAGCCTCATCGCTGAACAAAATTTGTCGAAATTTGAACACATTTCGAACCGAACACTGATTTTGGTAATAAAATTCAATGATTTGCAAGCGTTGCTCGTTAGTAAGTCTATTCATGATGAAATGTCAAAGCATACTGAGCATCTTTCTCTTTGACACCATGTCTGAAATCCCACGTGATCTGTCAAATACTAATGCATGAAAATCCTAACCTCAAAAAAATCACCCTTTATGTCCCTCGGTCTATGTTAATTTGTGTACAAAGTACAGGTCGCAATTTTCATCTGATCGTCTTAAAATTTCGTTAAGGCATGTTTTTCGTCCTAGAGACAAAGCCTTTTTAAATTTGAAAAAATCGGTCCAGATTTGGATATAGTTCCCATATATACGTTCATCCGATTTCCAGTAATATTGCAATGAAATGGTCAATTGTTAACCGATTCTCTCGAAATTTGGCAGAGAAGATTTTGTGTTACTTTATTTGCTGTTACTTTACTGGAGAATTTCATAGAAATCGGTTCAGATTTATATAGCTGGCATATATATATGTATATATATATATATATATATATATATATATATATATATATATATATATATATATATATATATATATATGTCAGCTATATAAATCTGAACCGATTTCTATGAAATTCTCCAGTTAAGTATATATATATATATATATATCGCCCGATTTTCACTTCTATGGTCACTGCAGTCGCATTTATAAACCAATCTTCCCAAAATTTGTAAAGCGCTTTCCTCATCGACAAGCACAATACCAGCGAAGGTTGCTCGAAATCGGTTCAGCTTTAAATATAGCTCCCATATTATGTTCGTCCGATTTTGAGAAATATTGCAATGAAGTGCTCATTCCATTTTCTCAAAATTTGGCACGAGGGATTTTCTTATGACTCTCGACATCACCGGTGAATTTCATAGAAATCAGTTCAGATTTAGATATAGCTGCCATATATGTGTATATCGCCCGATTGTCACTTCAAGAGCCACTGCATGCGCATTAATTGACCAATCTTGGCAAAATTTTGCACAACGCTTTCCTCGACGACAACCACAATATCTGAGTTTGCTCGAAATCGGTTCAGATTTAGATATAGCTCCCATATATATGTTCGTTAGATTTTGGGTAGTTTGCAATAATGTTGTCAAATTTGATACGGATTGTTTAATAACCATCAGAAAATATCAGCCGAGGTCCATCAAAATTGGTTTTGTATCAGATATAGCTCACACTTTGTACATATAGGGTAGGTGTGGGGTATTATATAGTCGGTACCGCCGGAATTTTTACCTTCCTTACTAGTTTTAAATGGGAAGGGGGCGGACACTTTCGCTTACCCCGAAAGCTCCACCCAATTTTAAAACGGACCGATGGGAACAATATGGGACCCAAATGAAAGCTATTGTGGAATAGAATACGAAATATGTATCAAAATATGAAGTCAGGTCTCAGGGGGCCGTCTAGGTTCAGAAACTACTTCCAAATCCCTCCAGAGGACATGGGGACCTATCGGGACAATATGGGACTCAAATAAATGTAGCGGTCAAAGATAAAAGTAGACCGATGGGAACGACATGAGACTCAACAGAAAGGTATTTGAGAATCGAGCATCCCAAAAGGAAAAGTCTGATAAGGGTAGTATGGAAGTCAATAGAAAAATATTTGGGTGTATTAAAAATTTGGCTTCCAAGTTAAGAAACAAGCGTGGGAGGTTATACAATTATCCCCAAACGAACATGACGGCTAATTGAGACAATTGGGGGCTCTAATAAGTGTTCATTGGAAATTGAGTACAAATATGGTATCAATTTTAGACATCAAGTGTTTAGGGAGCCGCTTAACTCACAAAAAAAACCCTAAAACTAACATGTAGGTCGACCGGGACAATACGATTTTATATAAAAGGTCTTGCAACGAGTTTAACTCGCACATGACATATCATCCTTCCCACTGTGCAACAGTGACCATTCCCGAATACCATTGATAGGCCTATATGTATTTCAAATGTAATTTGATTAATTACATTTTACGACGATCCTAGCCACCGTACTGTCATTATGTTTCGGTTCACTGTGTCATCCATCCACATGAGCCTCACAACCAGTCATACATAAATAGGCATAGCCCAGCCACACAACCACTCATTCATACATACCATCGTCACGACCCACCAGCATGCTAGACACATTTATTTACATACAATATATACGAAAGGCAGGCCACACAGTCATTCGTACTTATATCAGTTTCAGTTCAAGTGATGAACGTTCAGACCAGAAAACTGCAGGAGACCTAAAATTTTGCACTCAATAGCTACTTTGGCGAAATGAATTGTCTGCATCGCATGCCACATAAAAACAAAGTAAGCTAGAAACACACTCACAAATACAATAGAGTGAGAGATGCCCGAACTTTTTGGTAATCGTTCAGAGGATAAGATTTTCAATTTGGCCGACGGACATCGTGTGTTGTTTGCAAATGAGCACCATAGATATACTCCGTTGTTTTTTTTTGCACTTACTTTTTTTATTTTTTGGTGAGAATTGCTTTTATCTGTGACGTACGTGCTGCCTGTCTCCGTTTGTTCAAAAATGACAAACTAACTTCCACGTTTTTATTTACCCAAGCCATTACAAAGCAACCAAATCAATTTCAGCTCTAATAACGGTAGCTATGTGTGTGAGTCTTTTATTCAGTTACGGTCAGCGTGAGCCCTGGCGAGTATTGCTCAAAAAGCAAAATACGGTCAGCAATCATTTTACGCTCATCAGCAAAAACACAATAGCTTAACGAATTTAAAGGAGAATTGTACGTTTTGGTCGTTGAGAGTCGTAAACGTCGATAACGATTGCTAGCATAAGGCGTGAGCTTGCAATTCGCTGCATAACTGCAATGTGCACTTATTTTTTTTGTTGTAGCCACATGTCTATATGTGAAGGTGGCGATTGTCGTCTAGATGAGCAAGCTCGTCCCGGACCGATCGCCGAGGAAACATGGTGGCCATTTGTTATTTTAATGCGCCAATAACTCGCCTTGTCATCGAGCATCATGTGCACTTGCTACTTAATATCACCCTTTACCTCCCGCTGGCCATGAGCCGTTGAGCGTGAAATAGTCCGCACTCAGAAATCCTGGTAGCCCTAGGAATTCGTCACCGATTAACGCGATTCGTTGGCATCCTCACTGTCGAATGCGTTGTACCATAAATAACGCGACTAGAAAACTAGTTCGCATCCTGACGCTGATTTGTTCGCATCCTAACGCGATTAGTTCGCATTCTAATACTGATTCGTTCGCATCCTAACGCGACGCGTTCGCATTCATACTGTATTGCACACCCTTTCCCTTAACTCTGCTCTTGTCTTTCCAGACTTCAACCAATGCAGTGGTGATACCCACGGTGCGCGCAAAAACCAACTCTTCGCTCTCGAGTATACTAGCCGAATTCTTAAACGCCAGATAACGCAACCAGCTTGAACCGTCCGAATACCGAAGAAACCGACTGAATACCGAATCTATCCAACAGAGTGGCTCAATCCCCTGCATCAAACTCCTATCGGCTAAAACGCCTCACTGACAGTCACCAACCAATACCGTGCACTAAACAGGTTAGAACAATAAAACCTATACTTCGTGCCCTGAAAGAGATTTATAATAGTGTTATGCTGAACTACCTCTGCCGTAGACAAAACCACTTTACAGTCTTTGAAATAACCATGTGTCTTAGGTCATCTAAATATCCCCCAAACGCCCATGGTGAAAGACCGGGAAAGTACTTAGGGCTTAAATGAATGAACTTTGGGAGTAATGTACGCATCTCATACGAGTATTTGAATTTGGGGAACAAGTACTCGAGTCTCGCCACATAATCCCTCTAACGGATATGCAGGCCCTTGGGTATAATATGAAACACAAATTAAGGGAACTTGATAGTAGAGTACGAATCATATATCCAATTTTGAGATAAGGCCGATCCAGAAAGGACCTGTAGATGTATGTATAGGATAAAGTATGTATTAGAACAATACATGTACAAAAACAAATAAAGAAATTCAGAGCCGAGAACATATAAAGAAATATTCAATTTGAAAAAAAAACACTTAGGGTGTACCGGAGTACACCTGGCCAGCCAATTACAGTATAAATGCATATAAACACTATTTATCATTATCATATTAACTATGGTTCTTTTGTAATAAAAAATTCTATCACAGTCCTCGTATAGCCATCATTATGGCCAACTCGGCCAAGTTTCTTATACTTCCCAGCGAACAAATCTGTCAAACAAATCTGATCAAATTTTAAAGTCTTCCGACAAGATCTTACCGAGTTCGTTCCGAATTCTGATAGACTTTCCGCGTGAATTTTTGTTCCAGTCAAAAGTCTTAACGACAATCTCAATACCCTTCCGAATTTCCTATAATTTTGGTTCAGAATTCTTCGGACAGACTTTGGATTAATTTTTCGACTTTGGTTCACTGGGTTGTTATGTTTATGTGTGTGTATTTGTTTGTCTGTATGCGTGCTGTATTAAACGAAATATTGCTCATCATCTCTAATGGTGCAGTAAAAAAATATTTTCCATGTAAAGAAAAACAAACTCAGCAGCCAAGTCATGTGAGTAAGAATGAAAAAGTAAACATGAACAGTCTCAACCAGCTGCTGTCTCACCGTCTGAAGTCATGGCCAGAACGAAAAACACACATAAGAAGATTTTCTTTTTTTCTTTGGAAAAGAAGCCGCAGCAAACAGTTGTGGCCAATAATTGAATTTAGTGATACTAGGAACCTTTGCTATTTTTCAATTTAATGCTTTAAGTGATACTTCAACAAGACTTTCGTCTATGAAAATCAAATTTGGCAGAAAATAGAACATTGTTGATCTTGCGGGTTCAATGAAATTTTCTCAAATGACAACAGTTTTTTGATGGCAAAAATTCGTATAAGCTTTTCTTTGAAAGACACAATTTTAATGAATTTCTCTCTAAATACAAAATTTTAATAAAAAACAAGCAAAGTGTGTTAAGTCCGGCCCTGCTGATATGCTCAAAGTATAATTACTAATATATGCCAATTTTCGTGACAATCAGTTGCCAAATGACAAAATTATTGCAAATTGCTTAAAATTGGACGATGCACAGTGGGAGAAAATCGAAAAAAAAAATAATAAAAAACAAGTAAAAGCGTGCTAAGTTCGGCCGGGCCGAATCTTATATACCCTCCACCATGAATCGTATTTGTCGAGTTCTTTTCCCGCCATCTCTTCTTAGGCAAAACAGGAATAAGGAAAGATTTGCTCTGCTATTAAAGCGATATCAAGATATGGTCCGGTTTGGACCACAATTAAATTATATGTTGGAGACCTGTGTAAAATGTCAGCCAATTCGAATAAGAATTGCGCCCTTTGAGGGGTCAAGAAGTAAGATAGAGAGATCGATTTATATGGGATCTGTATCGGGCTATAGACCGATTCAGACCATAGTACACACGTATGTTGATGGTCATGAGAGAATCCGTCGCACAAAATTTCAAGCAAATCGGATAATAATTGCGATTTCTAGAGGATCAAGAAGTCAAGATTCCAGATCGGTTTATATGGCAGCTATATCAGGTTATGGACCGATTTAAACCTTATTTAACACAGTTGTTGAAAGTAAGAATAAAATACGTCATTCAAAATTTCAGCCAAATCGGATAGCAATTGCGCCCTCTAGAAGCTCAAGAAGTCAAGTCCCCAGATCTGTTTATATTACAGCTATATCAGGTTATAAACCGATTTGAACCATACTTGGCACAGTTTTTTGATATTATAACAAAATACTTCGCGCAAAATTTCATTCAAATCGTATAAGGATTGCGTACTCTACAGGCTCAAGAAGTCAAGACCCAAGATCGGTTTATATGGCAGCTATATCAGGTTATGAACCGATTTGAACCATACCTGGCACAGTTGTTGGATGACATAACAAAACACGTCGTGCAAAATTTCATTCCAATCGGATAAGAATTGCGTACTCTAGAGGCTCAAGAAGTCAAGACCCAAGATCGGTTTATATGACAGCTATATCAGGTTGTGGACCGATATAAACCATACTTGGCACAGTTGTTGGATATGATAACGAAACAGACGGACGGACGGACGGACAGACAGACGGACGGATATGGCTAGATGGACATAAAATTTCACGACGATCAAGAATATATATACTTTATGGGGTCTCAGACGAATATTTCGAATAGTTACAAACAGAACGACGAAATTAGTATACCCCCCATTCTATGGTGGAGGGTATAACGTTGACGGCGCAAACGAAAACAGGACCACGATTTGCGGATCTGCACCTGGAATGTCCGCACTCTTTTGAAGAAGGTGCAGTATATACGCTGGCGGATGTATTAGAGAAGTACAAGGCAGATATTACCGCCTTACGGGAAGTACAATGGACTGGGAATGGCGTCACAACAACACCAAATTGTGACGAACTATACTATAGCTGCCATAACCCGAGGCATGCATTTGGCTGTGGATTTGTGGTTAGTCGGAGACTGAAACACCTTGTCTCCAGCTTTACTCAGGTGGATGAGAGGCAAACCACAATGAGAGGCAAACCACAATTCTTCAACATCAGCCTTATTTGTGCCCATGCAACGGAAGGACGAGCAGACCAAGAACATTTTCTACGAGCGCCTAGAGAGAGAATGTGACCGCTTCCCCGCCCATGATATTAAAATCGTTCCGGTAGATTTTAATGCGAAGATAGGGAAGGAAGACATCTTTGGTCCGAGGTAATGGGTTGAGGCTAATAGATTTCGCCGCTGCAAAAAACATGGTAGTTAGTAGCACCAGATTTCAACATAAAAATATTCACAAAGCCACATGGCTGTCACCCGATCAATACACGAGGAACCAAATTGATCACGTTGTGATAGATGAAAAACACTCATCCAGCATGTTAGATATACGATCGATCCGTAGAGCGAATATAGATTCGGATCATTACCTAGTTGCAGCAAAGGTTTGCATTCGTTTGAAGTTGGCGAGGAAAGTACGATCTGACACTGCACGGAAACTGGATGATATAATGGCGCAGTGGCAAACTATTACCCGCTCCATGGAAAATGCCGCGAAATCCGTACTTGGGTACCGCAAGCCTCCCCCAAGAAACCAATGGTACAAGCAAGATTGTTGAGATGCTACTGAAGCCAAGAATGCGGCATATAGAGCAACCCTGCAATCAGAAGCAACGCGCCAGATCAAGGAGAGTTATCGGGAGAAAAGGAAAGAGGAGAACGTCTATTCCGCAGAAAGAAAAAGGAAATGGAAAGACGTAAGTGTGAGTGAATTAAGATGTACAGGAGTCAGAGTGAAGTCCGGAAATTCTACCAGAAAATTAAACATCAAATCGATGGCTTTAGTGCAGGCACATCCTCCTGCAGAGACGAAGTGGGAAATATGGTAACTGACACAGATAGCATGCTGAGGATTTACTCAACTGCTATAGAATGTTTACCTCCTAGTCAGAATAAGATCCAAGTAGCAGTCACCCGACTGAAGAACAAAGCCGCTTTAGATACCCCTAAACCTTCAAAGGTATTTCAAGCCATGTCTGAGTTTGGTATCCCTGCAAAAAAAGACTCTACAGGATGACACTTGCAGCTACACGATCCTCAGTAAGAATAGAAAAGAACCTCTACACTAGCCGACAAACGACTGGTACAATTTATTCTCCGCATGCCTATAATTTGCCTAGGCCATCGGCCTTCCCCGGCAAACCAACACGCTCTTTAAGAGATTGGATTGAGAGGCTTGGTGCGAATGATCCTAAGACTCACACTGTTAGGGAGAAAGACTCCCTAAATTGGGGTGGGGGATTCGCTGTATAGGCTACCCCAAAGACTAAACGTCTAGATTCGGGAACTGCACCGCAGTCGGCTAATAGGCTGCGGTCAACTGGGCATCCCATGTCTTAAATAACTAGGGCGCACTATAGAAAGATGGGTTCAAGAACCATTGCTAATGTCGTTAGGGACAGTTTGGTGATGACAGTTGTCGACAAGGGATAGGAACAGGGCTGTATACCTATGAATAGTTGGAGTGATATAGTCAATGGACTGTCATCAGTATACCCTGATGTATTTGCGAAATTTCCAGGGTCTCCTCCAATTTTTGACGATGCAGGCTGGTATCGGGGCCGCTACAAACTAATTGTCTTCGAAGATCAATGCTCAATTGAAAAGTATCGTTGCGCCCTAAAAAAGATTGGTGAGATCTGGCCAGACGCAACACTGGATCTGGTCAAGAAGGAAGGTATTCCTTCTCGACCAATGCCACACGTTTGGACACCAAGGATTTCCTCAGATCCTGAATCTATACTTGGAAGACTAAGAGAATGTTGTCCCAATGTAGTCCCATCCGACTGGAGGATTGGTAGATTGGATGAGGCTGATGGTGACCGGAGACATCCAGTATTCGAACTAAACTCCGGCTGTCTCGCAGACCTCAAAATGTCTGAAGGAGTTGTATCCTACGGATTCAACATGGCGAAACTGAAGGTCCTTAAAGCGGTGGGTTCGGGAAATTAGAAGACGATTCAGCAGTTTTTGCTGAACACTGTGGAACTATCGACAACATCGCTAATGTCTGGCGGATTGCAGGAGACTAAAAATCCCCTGTCACGACCACATTAGAAGGGAAAGGCATCGAAATGGGATCCGACAAGCCAAGTGTGGATGGGTCATCCGGTTGGACTGAGCTCAATATGTGCGCCAGCGGAGAAGGACGAAACTCAAAAAGTACTTCCACAGCAGTAGCTAGTGAAGCATCTAAGAAGGAATCGTTTGCAGCGGAAGTGTTCAGTGTCCTGAGGAAGAGTGGTTCCACTACTTTCTCGCCTGCCCCTGGATGCGTACGGAGAAGAGCCTCATTGTAGGAAGTGATGCTAATGCACATCACCAGATATAGGGATTCTGATATCAACGAAAGGGCTGCACAGTGCTAGACACAGTGCTATCAGTGCTAGACATGAAAAGGAAGTGGCAACTGCAGAGGATATAGACACATTGGTCCAACGGATCACAAAGGTCCTGAATGACTCGCTTGTGTCAGCATGTTCTAGTGCCAAACCAAGGGGTAAACAACGACCGCCATGGTGGACCCCTGAGCTGGTTAATCTAAGGAAGGACTGCAGAAAATTCTTCAACAGAGCGAAAGCTACAAATAAGAGCACCACACGATTAGAACATCTATTAGGCTGAGCTAAGAAAATATAAGGGCGAGCTGAGAAAGGCTCAGAACAAATCCTGGATAGAATTTTGTAGCTCCGTGGAGAATACATCTGAGGCTAAAGAAGATTCTGTACTCGAGACCTTTGACGGTGGAGTATATTCGGAAAACAGACAGTGTATGGCAATGTCTAGTGAGGAAAAACCAGAACTAATCGGATAACGCGGCGGAGGTTATTTTGGAAGATAAGAAGTTTCGACTTTTCAAAGTCGCCAGGAGCTCATGATGTATAACTGGTTGAAATACAAGCTGTGTCTGATGGACTGGTTCCTTGGCATAGGGTGATATACTTTGTTTGTATCAGCATATCATATATACCTGTGGGATGGAAGGACACGAATGTCATTTTCATTCCCAAAGCAGGAAAACCTTACCACACGAAGGCGACAGATTTTCGTCCTATTTGTATGTCATCCTTTATGGTGAAGTCTCTTGAGAGGTCGATCATAGGGCAGAGATCCCTGGAAATCGCCTGTCGCTGCAGCAGCATGCATATAGTAAAGACAAATCCACAGAAACAGCCCTTCACGACCATCGACTTCATAGAGGGTTCTCTCGCTGTCAAGGAATATACAATGGTACTCTCATAGAAAAAGTATGCTGAAAATAGCTAACACTGTCTGCTGAATATTAGTAGATAATTTTGCTGATATTGTAGCAGTAGTTCTGCTGCTACAGCAGTACCACTGCAATTTCAGAGTAGCAGGCTTACTGTTGAAAAGTCTTTTGTTTGCTGAAAATAACTGCTGCATAATTATGCAGGGAATGTTAGAAGAAACAAGTAAAAGCGTACTAAGTTCGGCCGGGCCGAATCTTATATACCCTCCACCATGGATCGCATTTGTCGAGTTCTTTTCCCGGCATCTCTTCTTAGGCAAAAAAGGATATAAGAAAAGAGTTGCTCTGCTATTAAAACGATATCAAGATATGGTCCGGTTCGGACCACAATTAAATTATATGTTGGAGACCTGTGTAAAATTTCAGCCAATTCGTATAAGAATTCTGCCCATTGGGGCTCACGAAGTAAAATAGAGAGAACGATTTATATGGGATCTGTATCGGGCTACAGACCGATGCAGACCATAATAAACACGTTTGTTGAAGGTCACGAGAGGATCCATCGTACAAAATTTCAGGCATATCGGATAATAATTGCGTCAAGAAGTCAATATCCCAGATCGGTTTATATGGCAGCTATATCAGGTTATGAACCGATTTGAACCTTATTTGACACAGTTGTTGAAAGTAAAAATAAAATACGTCATGCAAAATTTCAGTGAAATCGGATAGGAATTGCGCCCTCTAGAAGCTCAAGAATTCAAATCCCCAGATCTGTTTATATGGCAGCTATATCAGGTTATGGACCGATTTAAACCATACTTAGCACAGTTGTTGAGTATCATAGCAAAACACGTCGTGCGAAATTCCATTCCAATCGGAAAAGAATTGCGCCCTCTAGAGGCTCAAGAAGTCAAGACCCAAGATCGGTTTATATGGCAGCTATATCAGGTTATGGACCGATTTGAACCATACTTGGCACAGTTGTTAGATATAATAACAAAACACGTCGTGCAAAATTTCATTTCAATCGGATAAGAATTGCGCACTCTAGAGGCTCAAGAAGTCAAGACCCAAGATCGGTTTATATGGCAGCTATATCAGGTTATGGACCGATTTGAACCATACTTGGCACAGTTATTGGATATCATAACAAAACATGTCGTGCAAAATTTCATTCTGATCGGATAAGAATTGCGCACGCTAGAGGCTCAAGAAGTCAAGACCCAAGATCGGTTTATATGGCAGCTATATCAGGTTATGGACCGATTTGAATCATACTTGGCACAGTTGTTGGATATTATAACAAAACACGTCGTGCAAAATTTCATTCCAATCCGATAAGAATTGCGCAATCTAGAGGCTCAAGAAGTCAAGACCCAAGATCGGTTTATATGGCAGCTATATCAGGTTATGGACCGATTTAAACCATACTTAGCACAGTTGTTGGATATCACAACAAAACACGTCGTGCAAAATTTCATCCCAATCGGATAAGAATTGCGCACTCTAGAGGCTCAAGAAGTCAAGACCCAAGATCGGTTTATATGGCAGCTATATAAAAAAAAACATGGACCGATATGGCCCATTTACAATACCAACCGACCTACACTAATAAGAAGTATTTGTGCAAAATTTCAAGCGGCTAGCTTTACTCCTTCGGAAGTTAGCGTAGCGTTTATAGGGTCTCAGACGAATATTTCGAGTAGTTACAATCAGAATGACGAAATTAGTATACCCCCCATCTTATGGTGGAGGGTATAAAAAATATTCTAGAGATAAGAATAAAAAGTTCTGTAAGACAAATTTTTTTAATTTTGTTTTCACTAAAATTTTCTCTAGACACAAAATTTTAACAATAGTTTCTTTAAAAGCAAAATTTTAATAAAAAAAATTCTCAAAGAATTTTTTTTAAGTTTTAAAATTAAAATATAAAAATTTAAAATTAATTTTCCTAAAGAATTTTTATTTTTATTTTTAATACAAACTTATAAAAGAATTTTATTTTAAATATTAGTAAAAAATCTTGTTTAGAAAAAACAAGTAAAAGCGTGCTAAGTTCGGCCGGGCCGAATCTTATATACCCTCCACCATGGATCGCATTTGTCGAGTCCGTTTCCCGGCATCTCTTTTTAGGCAAAACAGGATATAAGAAAAGATTTGCTCTGCTATTAGAGCGATATCAAGATATGGTCCGGTTTGGACCACAATTAAATTATATGTTGGAGACCTGTGTAAAATGTCAGCCAATTCGAATAAGAATTGCGCCCTTTGGGGGCTCATGAAGTAAAATAGAGAGATCGATTTATATGGGAGCTGTATCGGGCTATAGACCGATTCAAGACCCCAGATCGGTTTATATGGCAGCCATATCAGGTTATGAACCGATTTGAACCATACTTGGCACAGTTGTTGGATATCATAACAAAACACGTCGTGCAAAATTTAATTCCAATCGGATAAGAATTGCGCACTCTAGAGGCTCAAGAAGTCAAGACCCCAGATCGGTTTATATGGCAGCTATATCAGGTTATAAACCGATTTGAACCGTACTCGGCACAGTTGTTGGATATTATAAGAAAACACGTCGTGCAAAATTTCATTCCAATCGGTTAAGAATTGCGCCCTCTAGAGGCTCAAGAATTCAAGACCCAAGATCGGTTTATATGGCAGCTATATCAAAACATGGACCGATATGGCCCATTTACAATACCAACCGACCTACACTAATAAGAAGTATTTGTGCAAAATTTCAAGCGGCTAGCTTTACTCCTTCGGAAGTTAGCGTGCTTTCGACAGACAGACGGACGGACGGACAGACGGACGGACATGGCTAGATCGACATAAAATTTCACGACGATCAAGAATATATATACTTTATGGGGTCTCAGTCGAATATTTCGACTAGTTACAAACAGAATGACGAAATTAGTATACCCCCCATCCTATGGTGGAGGGTATAAAAAATTTTAATTTATTTTCTAACGATTTTCTCGAGACAAAATTTTAATAAAAATATCTTTAAATGCAAAACTTTAATAAAAAATTTTCTTTTTTTTAGTTTGAATAAAAAATGTTTCATTTTGTTGTTGGATTCATCCCGCTTAGACCAATGGTCCTTATATTTTACTTTTCAGTTTGTCATTCCGTTTGCAACACATCGACCCGATAAAGTATATATATTTTGATCAGCGTAAAAATCTAAGACCATCTAGCCATGTCCGTCCGTCTGCCTGTTGAAATGACTCTACAGTATTCAACAAGTAAAAAGGCGTTAAGTTCGGCCGGGCCTAACTTTGGATACCCACCACCTCGGGTATATATGTAAACCACCTTTCATCAAAATTCGGTGAAAATTTCATACCTTATGTCCCATATCAGTTATACCAATACTATTTGGACCAAATACTAATATATACATTAGCTATATGTAAAAATAAACCGATCTGAACTATATACGACACGGATTTCGAAAAGCCGAACATAAGTCACTGTGTCAAATTTCAGTGAAATCGGATTATAAATGCGCCTTTTATGGGGCCAAGACTTTAAATCGAGATATCGGTGTACATGGCAGTTATATCCAAATCTAAACCGATTTGGTCCAAGTTGCATAAACATGTCGAAAAGCCTAACAGAAAGCACTGTCCCAACTTTCGGCGAAATCGGACAATAAATGCCTCTTTTATGGGCCCTAAACCTTAAATCGAGAGATCGGTCTATATGGCAGCTATATGTAAATCTGGACCGATCTGGGCAAAATTGAAGAAGGACGTCGAAGAGCCTAACCAAACTCACTGTGTCAAATTTCAGCGACATCGGACAATATATGCGTCTTTTATCGCCCCAAAACCTAAAACCTAGATATCGGTCTAAATGGCAGCTATATCCAAATCTGGACCGATCTGTGCGATATTGCAGATGTATGTCAAGGGGATAAACTTAACTCACTGTTCCAAATTTCGGCGACATCAGACAATAAATGAGCATTTTATGGGCCCAAAACCATAAATCAAGAAATCGGTCTATATGGCAGCTATATCTAAATCTGAACCGATCTGGACCAAATTGAAGAAAGATGTCAAAGGGCCTAACACAACTCACTGTCCCAAATTTCAGCAAAATCGGATAATGAATGTGGCTTTTATGGGCCTTACACCATAAATTTGAGGATCGATCTATATGGCAGCTATATCCAAATCTGGACCGATCTGGGCCAAATTAACGAAGGATGTCAATGGGCCTTACACAATTCACTGCCCCGAATTTCATCAAAATCGGATAATAAATGTGGCTCTTGTGGGCATAAGACCCTAAATCGGAGGATCGGTCTATATGGCAGCTATATCCGAATCTGAACCGATCTAGGCCAATTTAACGAAGGAAGTCGAAGGGCCTAAGACAACTCACTGTCCCAAATTTCAGCGAAATCGGATAATAAATGTGGCTTTTATGGGCCTAAGACCCTAAATCTGAGGATCGGTCTATATGGCAGCTATATCCAAATCTGGACCGATCTGAGCCAATTTGACGAAGGATGTCGAAGGGCCTAACACAACTCACTACCCCAAATTTCAACAAAATCGGATAATAAATGTGGCTTTTATGGGCCTAAGACCCTAAATCGACGGATCGGTCTATATGGGGGCTATATCAAGCTATAGTCCGATATAGCCCATCTTCGAACTTAACCTGCTTATGGACAAAAAAAAGAATCTGTGCATAATTTCAGCTCAATATCTCTATTTTTAAAGACTGTAGCGTGATTTCAACAGACAGACGGACAGACGGACAGACGGACGGACATGGCTAGATCGTCTTAGATTTTTACGCTGATCAAGAATATATATACTTTATAGGGTCGGAAATGGATATTTCGATGTGTTGCAAACGGAATGACAAAATGAATATACCCCCATCTTTCGGTGGTGGGTATAAAAATAGAGATATTGAGCTGAAACTTTGCACATATTCTGTTTTGTCCACAGGCAGGCTAAGTTCGAAGATGGGCTATATCGGTTTATATCTTGATATAGTCCCCATATAAACATCGGTCGGGCCGAACTTAATAATTTTGTAATTGTTTTATATTTAAATAATAATGTCCAGTTTGAAATTTGCAAGCTCTCAATTACAAAACTCTCAAAATGTTGCTCTCTCTCTCTTACGTACTTTCCCCCTCTCTTCTGCTGACAAATCGGTTTATATTAGAGCTTTATCAGGTTATAGACCGATTTGGACCGTATTAAGCACAGTTGTTGGAAGTCGTAACAGAACACCAATTGCAAAACTTCAGCCAGCGGACAAAAATTGCGGGTTGTAAGGGCTCATGAAGTCAAATCCAGAAATCGCTTTATATGGGAGCTATATCAGGTTATAGACCGATTCGGACTGTACTTGGCACAGGTGTTGGAAGTCGGAACAGAACACTGCATGCAAAAAAGGGCTCAAGAAGTCAAATCCGGAAATCGATTTATATGGGAGCGTATTTGGAACAGTTGTTGGAAGTCGTAACAGATTATAGCATGCAATATTTCAGCCAAATCGGACAAAAATTGCCGCTTATAAGGGCTCAAGAAGTCAAATCGAGAGATAGGTTATAAGGGAGCTATATCAGGTTTTTGACCGATTTGAACTGTACTTGGCACCGTTGTTGGAAGCTGTAACGAAACACAGCATGCAAAATTTCAGCCAAAACGGACAAAAAATGCGGCTTATAATGACTCAATAAATCAAATCGAGAGATCGGTTTATATGGAAGCTATAACTAAATTTGAACCGGTGTGGCCCATTGGCAATCCACAAAGACCTACATCAATATTTAGAATCTTTGCAAAATTTCAAGCGGCTAGCTTTATGCGTTCCAGCGCTATCGTGATTTCGACAGACGGACGGTCGGATGGACATGTCTAGATCGACTCAGAACGTCGAGAATATCAAGAATAAACTATATACATTATGGGGTCTTAGACGATTATTTCGAGGTGTTGCAAAAGGAATGAATAGATTAGTATACACCCATTCTATGGTGGTGGGTATAAAAACACGTTGTGGGGTCAGCTGTTGACCGATAACTGATATTTTATATTATCCCCAACTAAGCTGGTGATTTGATTTATAATACCGTCTGCTTAGCAAATATTTTTCTTGTCTGTTTTTGTTTCTGCTAAAACTTTCCTAAGTAGAATCTAATGAACAAAATTTTGTTGAAAACCTAATCTCTTTTAAATAATACCACAAAACGAAAGCTTCCCACTTGGATTTTAAGCAGAGTCCTTGTAAAAGTTTTTCAAGAGTAAAATTAACCAAATAATCATCTATGCACACGCAAAGATAAATTCACTTTTTCTTTTCTTTTTCATTTTCTTTGTTTTATTGTCAGTTTTCCTGGAATCATTCAAAACCAGCGAAGAGAATTTACTATTTGGCTTCTTGCCAATACCCATAAAAGCCAAAGTACTGACCACCATATCAGGGGAGTCATTCCACAATCTGTCACATGATGACATTTTCATTTAAGAGAAAGAAAAGGGTTAATAAACTTTTTCCAAATAAAAAACAAAAAGAAAAAGAAGCAAGGAACGGCAAAATTCGGGCGGAGCCGACTATATAATGCCCTACACCACCGAGTCTACCTACTACATTAAATACATGAAACCTTTGTTGTAGTAGTCTTTAATTTTATATACCTATTGAAATATTGATAGAACCTTGTAAGATTTTCTTATGATAGGACCTTCATTGTGGCAACTACAGCCATATAAAGGGAAGCTATATCTAAATCTGATTCAATTTTAACGATTTTTTTTTTTTTTCGACGTCGAATAAAATATCTTGTGCGAATTTTTGTAAAGATCGGGCCAAAACTGTGACTTCCACAACTTTAAAGGCCATATCGGCTGAAAGATATACAGGGGAGCTATATCTAAATCTCATCCGATTTTGATGAAGTTTTACACATGTTTAAAAACGTCAAATAAAACATGTCATGCGAATTTTTTTACAGATCGGAACAAAACTGTGGCTTCTTCAACTTTAAAGGCCATATCGGCTGAAAGATATGCAGGAGAGCTAAATCTGAATCTCATCCGATTTTGATAAAATTTTGCACACGTATTAAAACGTCAAATAAAACATCTAGTGCCAAATTTTGTAAATAACATTGTAGCAACTACGGTCTTCAAATGCTACAATATATCGGATGAAAGATATGTAGGGGAGCTATATGTAAATCTGAAAAGATTTTTTTGTAAAGATCGGATAAAAATTTTTGGGACTACGACCTCCCAAGGTCATATCGGATGAAAGGGAGCTATGTCTGATATTTTGATTTGATCAAAAGCGCTCGTTCTTGGGCCAATAAAGAGACTTGTGCAAAATTTCATGACAATCGGACATCAAATGTGACCTTTACCATGATCACAAGAATACAGGAACAGACAGACGGACATAGCTAACTCGAATCAGAGGTGATACTTAGCCGATCGGTATAACTATCAATGGGTCTAGATATTTTCCTACTTAGCGTTGCAAACAAATGCACAAAGTTATAATACCCAGTACCACATGTATACAATCTACCATTATTGCTGATTGTCTTTCTCTCGCTACTACACCACCTCCACCTACTTCTCGTAAATGACTTGCCTGACTAATTGCATTTTATTTTTGCAGCAAAAATCCTTCTGCTTGCCTTTGGCTTTTGTGTACACTAAGCTGCGTTTAATGTACCAAAAAATAATGAGCAAAAGTTTAGGTGAGTTTTGGGTGCTACACTTGTTGTTCCCTTGTTCCAGTGTTG
Source organism: Stomoxys calcitrans (assembly GCF_963082655.1). Lineage (NCBI taxonomy): Eukaryota > Metazoa > Arthropoda > Insecta > Diptera > Muscidae > Stomoxys > Stomoxys calcitrans. Next base: position 8,996,160 of record NC_081552.1, read on the forward strand.
CATTTATTCTACTTCCTTTTAGAGTTTATTGGGAAGATTTTGGGTCCAGAATGATTTGGAAAATATCCAGCCAGTCAACATGCCACTAAATCAGCAACAGTTTGCTGCCATTGACTAACCGATAACGCCGTCATCATCATCATTATCATCACTATGGCAATCTTCATTACCAGCGCGTTAGTTATGTAGATCAGGGTAAGCTCCAACCATTATGAGGAGGGAATGAATATCGTTGTGCTCTGCTTTCGTAATGCAAGCTTGAATGATTTCACTAACCACCCGCTGTTGCCAGTTTTGTGATTGGCCTGTACCGATTTTTTTTTTTTTTAAATGAAGCGCATATGATGACGACAACGATGATGATGGCGATGACAGTCATTCTGAAAACGAATTTGGGTTTTTTTTCTTTTTTTTTTTTTTGCTGCAAGGACCACATCCAAGTGCCTGGATATGAAATATCTACACATATGCATTGTTTGATGTGCTTTTGATGCTCAAAAAATTTTTTTGGAAAAATCTGAAATTGCAACTTGGTTTAATGTGCGCTATAGCACTTCTTTAAGGTTTAAATTTAGTTCTCGTTTTTTCGTACATTAAACGACCAGAAGCTTGGTCTCCTTTTAATTTCCATACATTTCCATGAAATTATACTATTTCTGCTTCTTGAAAAAAGATACCCACATAGGTCTGTGTATGTATACTGAATTCAAAGCAAAGCCATATTGTCACGTTTTCCTTAAATTCAGCAACATACAGTACGAAATATTGACATAGAGAAATAGCGCCAACGCACTTATCCTGGAATTAAGTTTGACTTCAACTATCATCCCACATACAACGCCATAATCAGAGCCATGTCAGAAAACAAGGCATTGAATTATTAGTACGCGAATTGTTTGCCAAGATACGTGATCTATTTATTTGAGTCTATAGACTTTTACCAAAAATATTTCCTTTGAAAAACTGTTAATAGTGTCGAAGCTTCCAAATTTATTGATAATTGATTTTTAATAACCAGATTTCATTAGCACGCAATCTTAATACAAGTATGAGATTTTTTGACTTCCCGCGATTTGGGAAAGGCATTTATGAGTCATGACAATTGTTAGTCAACATGATGAAAACTACGACATCAAAAGTTACCTATGCTACGAAAGCACTCACTAAGCAGCACAAATAACACCTTCATGCGTTGAAATGAGGATGGAAAAAAAATATCCGATCATGATCGGTCATCTCTAACAAAATTATTTTGTGGTTAGACATTAACTATAGACAATACTTTTTCAAATAGATGGTAAAGACAAGACAATACCCAAAAGCAAGATCGCCTACGCATGAGAATATCAGAAAAACCAATAAAGAAACAAAAGAAAGAAAGGCAACAAGTAAGAAGGCGTTATGTTCGGCCGGGCAGAATTTTGGATACCCACCACCTCGGGTATATATGTAAATTACCTTTCATCATAATTCGGTGAAAAATGCATAATTTATGCCCGCATAGCAGCTTTAGCGAAATTTGGTCCGACTTGGACCAAATTCGGCACGAACATCGAGTGGTCTAATAAGTTCATTTGTCAGTCATTGGTCAATTTTGCAGAGCATAATATTGGTCTTTTTGGTAGCTATATCCAAATATAGACCGATCTGAACCATATACGACACGGACGTCGAAAAGTCGAACATTAGTCACTGTGTCAAATTTCTGCGAAATCGGATTATTAATGCGCCCTTTTTTGGGGCCAAGACTTCAAACCACGAGATCGGTCTATATGGCAGCTATCTGGGCCAAATTGAAGAGGGATGTCGAAGAGGCCAAATTAAAGAAGGATGTAAAAGGCCGTAACATAACTCACTGTCCTAAATTTCCGCAAATCGGATAATAAATGCACCTTAAACGAGCCCAAGACTTTAAATCGAGAGATCGGTCTATATGGCAGCTATATCCAAATCTGGACGGATCTAGGCCAAGTTGCAGAAAGATGGCGAAGGGCTTAACGTAACTCACTGTCCTAAATTTTGACATTATAGGACAATAAATGCCCCTTTTATGGGCCCAAAACTTTACATCAAAAGAACGGTCTATATGGCAGCTATATCCAAATCTGGGCCGATCTGGGTCAAATTGAAGAGGAATATCGAAGGGCCTAATATAACTCACTGTCCCAAATTTCGGCGAAATCGGAAAATTAATGCACCTTTTATGGGCGCAAGACTTTAAAAAGAGAGATCGGTCTATATGGCAGCTTTATCCAAATCTGGAACGATCGGGGCCAAATTAAAGAAGGAGGTCGAGTGACCCAACGCAACTCACTGTCCTAAATTTCAGCAATATCGGTAATAAATGTGGCTTTTATGGGCCTAAAACCTTAAATCGGCGGATCGGTCTTTATGGGGACTGTATCAAGATATATGCCGATATAGCCTATGTTCGAAATTAATTTACTATGAACAAAAAAAGAATCTTCGCAAAGTTGCAGCTCAATATCTCAATTTTTAAAGACTGTAGCGTGATTTCAACAGACAGACAGACACGGACATGGCTAGATCATCTTAGGTTCTTACGATGATCAAGAATATATTTACTTTATAGGTTCTGAAATAGATACTTCGATGTGTCGCAAATGGAATGACAAAATGAATACCCGCCATCCTCCGGTAGTGGGTGTAAAAATCAGGCGGTGCTGACTATGTAATATCCTATACCTACCATGTAAGTAGAGTTGGGAGCTATATCTAATCCAGAAACGATTTGGGTGAACTTCGGCGGAGGTTTTTAGATGGGTTAAAATATAATCCGTATCAAATTTCAAGCAAATCTGTTCGAACTTGTAATCACTACTGCTGCATAAATGAACCGATTTTGACATATGACCACATTTTTTGCAGTATTAGTCCAAATCGAGCGAACATATATATGAGAGCTATATTCAAATCTGAACCTATTTTCCAACTTTGTACACAAATTAACATGGAAAGACAGACATGCAGACAAAGCTAAATCGAATCAGAAAGTGATTCTGAGTTGATCGGTATATTTAACAGTCCTTCTGGATGTTACAAATAAATGGACTAAGTTATAATGCTCTGCACCACATTAGTGTTGTGGGGCATAATAAGTCAGCGTTGCTAAACCCCACACTAAATTTTACAGCATTTGTTGAGGCCATCAGCCATTTCATTAGAGTTTGAAAATTTACATCGGCACTCATAATACCCCTTTAGTTAATGGGACGCTAGTGGGCAAACCGATGGACGGACAGACTTACATACTTCACGGACAGAGGGGCAGGTGGAACGACTCGCGGACGGACATGACTATATCGACTTACACTTTACGGGCTTTTCGATGTGGTACAAACGAAATGACGCGTAATGGCATACTATAACTATAGTATGCCATAGGTTAGGTTTGGTTTAAATGGCAGTCTGCCATCAGACTCACTTACATGTTTTCGTTCATTGTGATACCACAGGAACAGAAGAAGGAAGGTGCCTTCTAGTTCCTACCGTTGAACCATCCAAATCGCTTTAAAAAGCCCAACAACTTGCGAACGTTCAAATCCGCTAAATCAGACAGGTTCTCAAAGAAATGAGAAACTAAAGTGGAACTCCTTCTGACTGCTAGGCCGGGACACACACACAAAAGGTGTTCCCTTCTTCTTCGATGTTCTCACAGCTTCTGCAAAAGTCGTTGCTGGCAATCATCAGTCTGTCAGCATGTTTTCGAATCGCAAAATCCACTTCGCTCCGACAAAATAAAAATCATTAAAATATACATTTGTTTGGTTTACGAACTTGTTATTTTGGTGAGTTTTAATTCACCAAAAAACATCTAAAATTATTAAATTAACATGTGATAACTTTTGAGTTACTTTTCGTTAAAGTGATATCAAAAAAGTATAAGAGAACAGATTTGCACCAATTTTAAAAAGTTTCGTCTTAAAATCAGTGCCGAGTTTTGTATACCACATCCACCATTGATGGCATTTCTCAAGTTCGTTTTATAAGCAGAAACTGAAATGGATCAAGCAACAAACTCCATGGATTCTTATAACCACCATCGTAGGAAAGGAGGTATATTTATTTAATGATTCCGTTTGCAAAAAATCGAAAAGAATATATTCTGAGTGGGTTTTTAAATTCTAAGATTATTTAAAGATGCCTGTGTGTCTGTCCGTATGCTAAAATCACGCTACAGACTTAAAAAATTGAGATATTGAGTTAAAGTTTGGCACAGACACATATTTTGTCGCCCGGATCTCCACCTGCAGCACCCTATTATGATCAGTCGGTCTAAAACAGAGCTCAGTCCCTGGGTTCTCAATGTAAACCCCCAGGCCCACTCTGTCCTCTAGCTTTGATCCAAGAAAGATTAAGATCGACCTATAAATGGTGTGCTGGCAACCAGTACAAAATTTAGCTCTGCCTTAATCCAAATGCTACCGCCGATAGGTTATTTTACTGTAGCCAGTAACAGCCACAATTTAGGATAAAAAATTTTAGGTATATTTACAAATTTTTCAAGTTTTTTTGCGTGCAAGGCCGAAGACCATTTAATTTTTAAAAATTTTTTGTTTTTGTTTCTCTTTTGAGACGAGCTCAATGATCGGAGATGCAAATGGAAAAGGAAAGGCAAAGATAGCAACACACATCAACCACTATGGAACGCGTATCGTCTCTGATTAGAAGACTTTTATGTTGTATTTGAATCGTATTATTAGCGAAAACGCATCTATTTATGATACAATTACCACAGCCAAGACAACGGCAATGGCTCTCGCAGTTGCTCCGTGTGCCCAGGTTCGAATCCTGGCCGGGATCCGCCGAATATTTAATTTTACAAGTTTTTTGGCCCGTTGGGGCGATGATCATTAAATTTTTTTACAATTTTGTTTGTTTGTTTTTACGTTTCTACGGGACGCGTTTCGTCTTTGGTTAGAAGACTTTTCAACCATATTAGGTGTGATGGCTTCAAGGCCCTTGCTTTGGTATGTTGTATTTGAATCGTATTATTGCCGAAAACGCATCTATGATACAATTTCCACATTGACAAACCCTGTTTATTAGCTGTACTTTTCCCAATGCATGTGTTTTTATACCCACCATCGAAGGATAGGGGGTATATTCATTTAGTCATTCCATTTGCAGCACATCGAAATATTAATTTCCGACCCTAGAAAGTATATATATTTCGGATCGACGTAAAATTCTAAGACGATTTAACGATGTCCGTGTGTCTGTCCGTCTGTCCGTCCGTCCGTCCGTCTGTTGTAATCTCTCTACAGGCTTCAAAAATTGAGATATTGAGCTGAAATTTGACACAGATACGTCTTTTTGATGCACGCTGGTTAAGTTCTGGAACGGGCCAAATCGGTCCATATTTGGATATAGCTGCTATATAGACCGATTTTCCGATGAAGGGTCTAATGCCCATAAAAACTTAATTTTTCATGTGTTACTAACGAAACGACGTTTGTAACACATCGAAATATTGATCTGAGAATCAACAAATATAAATATTCTTGATCGTCTTGACATTCTTAGTCGATTTATCCATGTCCCTCCGTCTGTCGCTAACTTTCGAAGAAACAAAGCTAGGCGCTAGAAATTTTGCACAAATACTTTCTATTAGTGTAAGTCGGTTGAGATTGTAAATGGGCCATATCGGTCTTTATTGTGATATAGCTGCCATATAAGCCAATCATGGATCTTGATTGGATTAGACGGCGCAATTTTTAACCTACTTTGTTCGAAATGTTTGGTTACAGCTTCCAACAACTGTGATAAGTATTGTTCAAATAGGTTCATAACATGGTTAGCTGCCACATAAACACCCGGATCTTGACCTCTCGAGCATCTAGAATGCGCAAATATTATCCGATTTGGTTAAAATTTCACATAAAGTATATTGATACAGCTTCCAGTAACTGCGCTGAGTATGGTTTAAGTCGGTTCATAGCCTGATATAACTGCCCTAGAATCCGGTCTTGGATCTTGACTTCTTGAGCCTTTAGAGGGCGCAAATGTTATCCGATTTAGCTGATACACAAAATTTTGTATGAAGTGTTTTGATGCAGCTTCCAATAACTGTCGCGAGTGTGGTCTAAATCGGTTCACAACCTGATATAGCTCCCATATAAACCGATCTCCTTAATATAGTTCTTGAGCCTCTAGAGGGCGCAATTCCTATCCAATTTGGCTGAAATTTTGTATGAAGTGTTTTGATACAACGTCTAATAGCTGTGCTAGGTATAATTCATATTGGATAATAACCTGACATAGCTGCCACATAAACCGATCCCGTACCTTGACTTCTTCAGCCTCTACGCGGCGTAATTCTTATCCGATTTGACTGAAATTTTGTATGAGGTGTTTTGTTATGGCTTCTTATAACTGTGACAAGTATAGTCTAAATCGATTCACAACCTAATATAGCTCCCATATAAACCGATCTCCCGATTATAATTCTTGAGCCTCTAAAACCTAACACAACCTAATATAGCTCCCATATAAACCGATCTCCCGATTATAATTCTTGAGCCTCTAAAAGGCGTAATTCTTACGCGATTTGGAAATTTTGTGCAACAACTTTCACATAAGTGCCAAATATGGTCTTAATCGGTCCATAACCTAATATAGCTCCTATATAAACCGATCTCATGATTTTACTTCTTTAGCCCCTATAAAAAGGAATTCTTATTCGATTTGGCTGAAATTTATAACAAAGACTTCTACTATGGTCTCCAATATTCTAATCCAGTAAAGTCCGAATCGGTTCATAACCCGATATAGCTTCAATAGCATAGCAATTCTTATCCATAATCATTTGTTTGCCTACAGAGAGATACCAGGCAAAGAACTTGACAAATGCGATCCATGGGTATATAAGATTCGGCCCGGCCGAACTTAGCACGCTTTTATTTGTTTTTTGTTTTATTTTATTCGATATACTCTAATACGCATTTTTTTCTATACAAGTTTAAAGAAAAGGAACTATTTAAAGAGTCCCTTGAAAACATCATTCCTTACAATCGCCATAAAAGTAGAAAACCAAGATGCTCATAGACTTGTACCTTCCTTTGCATAAATGGACACATTCATATGTCCATACACACTCAACCGCATATAACACATTAATTTTTATACCCTCCACCATCGGATGGGGGTATACTAATTTCGTCATTCTGTTTGTAACACCTCGAAATATGCATCTATGACCCCTTAAAGTACATATATTCTTGATCGTCATGTCATTTTAAGTCGATCTAGCCATGTCCGTCCGTCTGTCTGTCAAAAGCACGCTAACTTTCGAAGGAATAAAGCTAGCCGCTTGAAATTTTGCATAAATACTTTTTATTAGTGTAGGTCGGTTGGTATTGTAAATGGGCTAAATCAACCCATGTTTTGATATAGCTTCCATATAAACCGATCTTGGGTCTTGACTTCTTGACCTAATAGAGGGCGCAATTCTTATCCGATTTTATTGAAATTTTGCACGTAGTGTTTTGGTATTAATTCCAACAACTACGCTAAGTATGGTTTAAATCGGTACATGTTTTGATATAGCTGCCATATAAACCGATCTTGGGTCATGATTTCTTGAGCCTCTAGAGGGCGCAATTATCGCCCGATTTAACTGAAATTTTGCACGTAGTGTTTTGGCATTACTTTCAACAACTGTGCTAAGTATGATTTCAATCGGTTCATAATCTGGTATAGCTGTCATATAAACCGATCATGGATTTTGACTTCTTGAGCCAATTGAGCCCGCAATTCTCATCCGATTTGGCTGAAATTTTGCATGAGGTGTTTTATTATGACTTCCAATAACTGTGCTAAGTATGGCGTACATCGGTATAGAACTTGATATAGCTGCCATTTAAACCGATCTGGGATCTTGACTTCTTGATCCTCTAGAGGACGCAATTCTCATCCGATTTGGCTGAAATTGTATAACGGCTTCTCTCATGACCTTCAATATACTTGTCTAAAATGGTCTGAATCGATCAATAGCTTGATACAGCTTTTTGAGCCCCTACAAGGCGCAATTCTTATCCGAATGAACTGAAATATTACACAATGACTTCCGCAATATTCAGCATTCATTTATGGTCCGAATCGGACTATAACTTGATATAGCTCCAATAGCATAACAGTTATTATTCAATATTCTATGTTTGTCTAAAAAGAGATATAGCGCATAGAACTCGACAAATGCGATCAATGATGGAGGGTATATAAGATTGGGCTCGGCCGAACTTAGCACGCTCTTACTTGTCATATTTCCCTTTGGATGTTCGGGCAAATTTATCGTTATTCCTTTAATTAGTTGCGGTAAAGGCCTTTCACGTTTACACACACACACACACACTCTACTTTGGAAAATTAAATAAAACTCAAATGACCCTGCAAACATTTTCTTTTGTGCGAGTCACTAAATCTGCACTCAAGGAAGTTGAAAACAATCTCAGGCGATATAATTTTTTACTCTAATTAGTGTCTCAGTAGGGGAGAAAACGTGCGATTTGGCGATATATACCCATGAGTGACTAAATAGGGACTAAAACAAGTTTAAAATTCGATAATCAACGTCATTAATAAAAATAACTTTTTATTTGCCTAATGTTTTTTTTTAACTTTTAGAGTGAGACTTATTTTTTTTCTCTTTCTAATTTATTTCTTTTCCAAATCAAGATTAATAATCAAAAATTTTATTCGCAATGATTATCCTTGACTGGGATTTGAACAACCAACCTTACGATTGTGAGACGTATGCTATCCCTCTGTGTTTACGGCCTTTCTTCATTACAGATGGCTAAGTAAACATACATTCTCTTGTGTGGGGTTTTTTGAGTTAGCGTCCAAAACAACAACAAAAAATTTATTTTTCAATTTGTAGCAAACAGTTGATTATGATTCAGACAGTAATGTATTTTGTTGTTTTAAATCATGAAATCTCTTCTAACTATCATACAAAATGACCTAAAAAGTGAATATTCTGGGAGGGAGTGAGAAAGCCACTTCCAAATGTTTGAAGGGGAGTTACATCACAGTCGTGTGGGGAGGTCATGCATACACAATGAATAATTGCACATAGCAGTACTCCTGTCTGACAGGGGATGACAGCAGAGCGACAGCAGCACTTTTTTTAAATCATTAACTTTTATTTTTAAAATTCCTTGAAACCATTACAAAACCCAGCAATGCTGTTATAATGGGTTTCAAAATTTCACCGAAATACTCACTCACCAAGCCAAGCGAAGGATTCTCCACACACATGAATGGGGACTCGTTGCGGCAATCATTTGACAGCGACGATTGGAGATGTGTATACAGAAATGTAAATTCATTAAACTTGTGTAATTACCAGAAGATGAATGTAAACTTCCAGGAAATATTCAGCGGTGATGCTAGTATTTATGATCAAAAGATAAAGCGATTATTCTTTCGATTCGCTTAAAACGTATGTTGCACGTTGAAAAATAACTTCATTGTAGCATATCGTTTGCATAAGACCCATATGTTTTCATATCCACCAACGTAGGATGTAGTCATTCCGTTCGTAACACCTCGAAATATCCATTTGCGTCGATCTAGCCATGTCCGTCCGTCCATCCATCCGTCCGTCTGTGGATAGCGGTCGAACGAATAAACATATCCGCTTAAAATTTTGCAATGATACCTTTTATTCAGGAGGCCACCGTATCGCAGAGGTTAATATGTCCGCCTATGACGCTGAACGCCTGGGTTCAAATCCTTGTGAGAACATCAGACATTTTTTTTCTGCGGCGGTTATCCCCTCCAAATGCTGCCGATATTTGTGAGGTACTGTACCATTTGGTATGGCAGGCATGTAAAAGCTTCTCCAAAAAAAGGTGTCGCACTGTGGCACGCCGTTCGGATGGGAAATAAAAAGGAGGCCCCTTATCAGTGAGCATTGGAATGGAAAAATTTGCAAATTTCATGGAATCATGGGCAAATTTGCATTTTGCTTTTTATTGATGGTCGTTGGGGATTGCAAAGTGGTCCTTCGACTTGACTTCGTGAGCCCTTAGAAGACGCAATTATTATCCTGTTTGAAATTTCTGAAATTTCGTACTATAACCTAATATAACTCCCATAAAAACCTATCTCCACTTTTGATGTCTTGCGTCTCTAAAAGTCGAAATTATAATCCGATTTGGTTGATTTCGCACTTATGACTATTTGCCAAATCGGTCTATAATTTGATATATCTCCCATAAAAACCGATCTCTCGAAAAGCCTTCTACGGCATCTAGAAGCTAAAATTTTTTCCTGGCTTTGTAAAAATTAAGTATATAGAGTAAAACCATGCTCTTCAATTAAGTTAATTTTGGGTAAACTTGTAGCAGAATTCGTGGTGGTCGGTTCCATACATTTGGCCCGGCCGAACTAAGCACGTTTTTAGTTGTATACAATCACACAGAATATAAAACTTAAGGAGAATTGGCTGGCCAGTTATGCAGATTAAAAAAAAAACTCCAAAATCATTACCATTTCGTGGCATGATTCTTTGGGCAATTCAAAGAAATAAGTTGAGTCCTTTCTATTTAATCTACTGATTTCGATGAATTATTCATAATGTAAAATTCATTCAGGCAATAGCAAATTGTTTTCAATCATATTTTTATACGTGTATAAGTATTTTCTTTTAAGAATACATATGAATACATGCATGTCACAATGCAAATGTGGTCGACCCCAAAAACTGAGTCATGACATCTTCTTTTGAACATGCTTCCGCAACATAACACAGAATGATTTTTTCGCAGCTTGCAGTTGAACTTATGGCCATTTGAAATACCCTTGGAAACTGAAGGATATATGTAAGTACATAGATATATATCCTTACGCATCTTAAATTGCAGTAATTTGTTTTTGTGTCCACATTTGGCTATCACAAATGAAATGATATGTAAAGAAATGAAATGAAAAACAAGTTAGAGCGTGGTAAGTTCGGCCGGGCCGGATCTTAGATACCCTCCACCATAGATCACATCTGTCGAGTTCTTTGCGCAGTATCTCTTTTTAGGCAAACAAAGAATAATAATAATGTTTATATGGGAGGTGTGTCAAGCTATAGATCGATTCAGACCATATTGCACACGTATGTTGAAGGCCATGGGAGAGCCGTTGTAAAAAATTTGTGGCAAATCGGATGAGAATTGTGCTCCCAGATCGGTTAATATGGCAGCTATATCAGGGTATAGACCGATTTGGACCATATTTCGCATAAATGTTGGAAGTGATACCAAAACACCATGTGCAAGATTACAGCCAAATCGGATAGGAATTGTGCCTTCAAAAACTCAAGAAGTCAAGACCCAAGATCGGTTTATATAGCAGCTATATCAGGTTATGGACCCATTTGAACCATGCTTGGCACAGTTGTTGGAAGTGATATCAAAACACTATGTGCAAAATTTCAGTTAAATTGGATGAGAATTGGGATCCTCTAGAGGCTCAAGAAGTCAAGACCCAAGATCGGTTTATATGGCAGCTATATCAGGATCGATTTGAACCATACTTCGCAAAGTTATTGGAAGTGATATCAAAACACTATGCGCAAAATTTCAGTCATATCGAATAAGAATTCCGCCTTCTAAAAGCTCAAGAAGTCAAGACCCAAGATCGGTTTATATGGCAGCTATATCAGGTTATGGACATATTTGGCCCATTTACAATCCCAACCGACCTACACCAATGAGAAGCATTTGTGCAAAATTTCAAGCGCCTAGCTCTACTCCTTCAAAAGTTTGCGTGCTTTCGACAGACAGACGGACGGACGGAAATGGCTATTTCGACTCAAAATGTCACGACGATCAAGAATATATATACTTTATGGGGTCTTAGACGCATATTTCGAGGTGTTACAAACAGAATGACGAAATCAGTATGCACCCATCCTATGGTGGAGGGTATAACAAGTAAAAGCGTGCTAAGTTCGGCCGGGTCGAGTCTAGGGAAGCCACCGCCATGGATTCTGCTAAAAATGTATACAAAATAAATTACGTTGAAGGGCATAATTTTATTCTACATACCAACCTTCTGTCAAACCAGCAAAAATTAAATATCTTCTAGGAAGCGAAAAAAGATGATCGAAAGACCGGTTTACATCGGAGCAATATCAGGTTATAGACAGATTTGGACCGTATTTGGCATTGAAAACACCGCATGACAGATGCTCTAGAAGTCAAATCGGGAGATCAGTTTATATGGGAGCTATATCTAAAACTGTGCCGATAAGACCTATATGCAAAATTTCAAGCGGCTAGCTTTTCGCGTTCGACCTCTATCGTGATTTCGACAGACGGACATGGCTAGTTTAACTCAGAACATCGAGACGATCAAGAATATATTTACTTTATGGGGTGTTAGACGAATATTTCGAGGTGTTACAAACGGAATGACTAGATTAGTATACCCCCATCCTATGGTGTGTATATTGATGATTTCGTTCCAGTTGAATTAGCAAAAATATTTTTTTCTAATCAAAATTTCATAAAAAATGTGTAAGAAAATAAAGGTGAGTTAATACGGCAAACCGTTCGGACTTGTCAATGAAGAGAAGGTACCTTATCATTTAGCTTAAACTTGTATTGGATAGCACTCATTGTTAAGAGAGAAGAATCTCCGTTTTGTTTTAATGGAAAGTTCATTGGAAAATTTACATTTGCCGACTGGAACTTCTTCTGTATTTCAATGTGGAAAAAACACCTCTTCAACATTTACTCTATCTGCATGTTTTCCATGCAGACAGTAAACGTGTTGTCGAAGTCTGTTTTAAGCAACGATAGTAAAACAATAAAATAAATAATAGCAAACAAGTACAAGCGAGCAAAGTTCTGCCGAGCTGAATCTTATATACCCTGTATCTGTATATTCCCGGTATCTGTATAATACCGGTTTCTATTTTTCGGCAAACAAAGGATAAAAGAAAAGAATTGCTATGCTATTGGAGCTATATCAAGTTATGATCTGAATCGGACCATAGTTGAATTAAATATTGGACACCATAGTAGAATTCATTGTGTTAAATTTCAACCAAATCGAATAAGAATTGCGCCCTTTAAGTGCTCAAGAAATAAAATAGGGAGATCGGTTTATAGGGGAGCTGTATCAGGCTAAAGACCGCTTTATACCATATTTGTTGTTGACGGTCACAGGAGAAGCCATTGTACAAAATTTCAGCCAAGAATAATTGCGCCTTCTAGAGCCGCAAGAAGTCAAGATCGCAGACCGGTTTATATGGCAGCTATATCAGGTTATGGACCAATTTGAACCATATTTGGCACAATTGTTGGACGACTTACCAAAACAGGTCATGGCCGAATTGGATAGGAATTACGCCCTCTAGTGGCTCAAAAAGTCAAGATCGGTTTATATGGCACCTATATCAGGTTATAGACCGATTTCAACCATAATTAGCACAGTTGTTGGAAGTTATAACAAAACACTACATGTAAAATTTCAGCCAAATCGGATCGGAAGTCAAGAGGCTCAAGAAGCCAAGACCCCAGATCGGTTCATATGACAGCTATATCAGGTTATAGACTTGACACAGTTGTTGGAGTCATAACAAATCACCATATGCAAAATTTCAGCCAAATCGGATAAGAATTGGCTTAAGCAGTCAAGATACGAGATAGGTTTATATGGTATACCAAACCATGGACCGCTATGGCCCATTTACAATCCCAACTGACCTAAATTAATAAGAGCGGCTAGCTTTTCTCCTTCGAAAGCAAGCGTGCTTTCAACAGACAGACGGACGGACATGGCTAGATCTACTTAAAATTTCATGACGATCAAGAATGTATATACTTTATGGGGTCTTAGACCAATACTTCGAAGAGCTTCAAATCGAATGAAGAAATTAGTATACCCCCATCAGATGGTGGAAGGTATATCAAATAAAAGCGTGCTAAATTCGGCCGGGCCGAATCTTATATACCCCCCACCATGAATCGCATTTGTCGAGCTCTCTTCCCGGTATCTCTTTTTAGGCAAACAAAGGGTAAAAAAAACAAGTAGTAGGGCATTAAGTTCAGCCGGGCCGAACTTTGAATACCCGCAACCTCGGGTATATATGTAAACCCCCTTTCGTCACAATACGATGAAAATTTAATTACTTATGCAACCAAATTCGGCACGGACATGGAGTGGTCTTATAAACATAAGTCACTGTTGAATTTTGTATTTAAAATTTCAACAAAATCGGGTAACAAATAAAGCTTTTTTGAGCCTCAAACCCTTAACCGGCATATCGGTCTTTATGACAGCCATATCTAAATACAGTCCTAGTTTTATCATATTTGGGTCGGATGGCGCGTGTCCTAAAACTACTCACTGTTTCAAATTTCAGTGAAATTGGACAAAAAATAATGTTTTTATGGGCTTCAGACCCTTTAGATCGGTCTATATGGCAGCTATATCTAAATATAGTCCGATCGAAACCACATTTGGGTCGGATGTCGGGAAACCTAAAATTATCAATTGTTTCAAATTTCAGCGAAATCGGATAATAAATAGGGCTTTTATGGGCTTCAGACCCTTTATCGGGAAATCGGTCATACATGGCACCTAAATCTAAAAATAGTCCGATCTGAACCATTCTTAGGTCAGATGTCGGGAGGCTTAAAATAACCCACTGTTTCAAATTTCAGCGAAATTGGTCAATAAATAAAGCTTTTATGGGCTTCAGACCCTTTATCGGCAGATCGGTCTATAAGGCAGCTATAGCTAAGTATAATCCTACTCACTACTCTACTCTATTCACTGTTTTACATTTTAGCAAAATCGGATAAAATATAAAGCTTTTATGGGCTTCAGACCCTTTGTCGGGAGATCGGTCTATATGGCAGCTATATCTAAATATAATCCGATCTGAACCATACTTAAGTCAGATGTCGGGAGGCCTAAAACAACTCACTGTTTAAAATGTCAGCAAAATCGGATGAAAAATTAAGTTTTTATGGGCATTAGACCCTCCATCGGAAAATCTGTCTATATAGCAGCTATATCCAAATATGGTCCGTTCAAGAACTTAACCAGCGTGCATCAAAAAGATGTATCTGTGCCAAATTTCAGCTCAATATCTCAATTTTTGAAACCTGTAATGTGATTACAACAGACGGACGGACAGACACACGGACACCGTTAAATCGTCTTAGAATTTTTACGTCGATCCGAAATATATATACTTTGTAGGGTCAGAAATTGATATTTCGATGTGTTGCAAACGGAATGACTAAATGAATATACCCCCTATCCTTCGGTGGTGGGTGTAACACTTGCTATGTTATTGTAACAATATCAAGTTATTGTTAATTTCGGACTATAATTGGGATTGTACCCAGTGATTTGTATTAAGCCTCCCGTCATCTGACCAGCATATGGTCCAGATCAAACTATATTTTCATATAGCTGACAGATCGGTATTTTTTGGGATATAGCTGCCATATAGACCGATCTGCCGGTTAAGGGTTTTAAATCAATTTATTACGCGATTTCGCTGAGATTGTACACAGTGATTTGAATTAAGCCTCTCATTATTCTGACCAGCATATGGTCCAGATTAGACTATATTTTGATATAGCTGACATATAGACCGATCCTTTAATTTAGGTTCTTAATCCCATAAAAAGCGGATTTGTTGCCCGATTTCTCTGAAACTGTGACTTATATAAGGGAAATCGGTTTCTCGGGACCGAAATCAAATATGATCCAGACTAGCCCCCATTTGCACATTACCTTGGATATGGTAGTGAAGTTGTTATAAGAGAGAATGATTAATTTATCCACGGGAGTTGGTATCCAAAGTTCGGCAAGGCCAAAGTTGGCTACTTTGGGACCCCACTCGTATATTTGGGAACAATATCTTATACGGTAAAAAAAGAAAACACTGACGAAGGAGCATGGTTAAATAAAATGGTTAATAAAATGTAGAATCCATATATTTTATAACAGCCACACAGGTTATACTTAACCAATTGTCCACACGGGTTATACTTAACCAATTGTCATAGTATTTTGTTTTTTGCTCATTGGGATCAAAAGCAACAAGTAATAGCGTGGTAAGTTCGGCCGGGCCGAATCTTATATATCCTCCACGATGGATCGCATTTGTCGAGTTCTTTTCCCGGTATCTCTTCTTAGGCAAAAAAAATGATATAAGAAAAGATTTGCTCTGCTATTAGAGCAATATTAAGATATGGTCCGGTTTAGACCACAATTAAATTATATGTTGGAGACCTGTGTGAAATGGCGCCCTTTGTAGGCTCAAGAAGTAAACTAGAGAGATCGATTTATATGGGAGCTGTATCGGGCTATAGACCGATTCAGACCATAATAAACACGTATGTTGATGGTCATGAGAGAATCCGTCGTACAAAATTTCAGGCAAATCGGATAATAATTGCGACCCCTAGAGGCTCAAGAAGTCAAGATCCCAGATCGGTTTATATGGCAACTATATCAGGTTATGAACCGACTTGAACCTTATTGGACATAGTTGTTGAAAGTAACAATAAAAAACGTCTTGCAAAATTTCAGCCAAATCGGATAGGAATTGCGCCCCCTAGAGGCTCAAGAAGTCAAGACCCAAGATCGGTTTATATGGCAACTATATCAAAACGTGGACCGATATGGCCCATTTACAATACCAACCGACCTACACTAATAAGAAGGATTTGTGCAAAATTTCAAGGGGCTAGCTTTACTCCTTCGGAAGCTACCATGCTTTCGACAGACAGACGGACGGACATGGCTAGATTGACATAAAATTTCACGACGATCAAGAATATATGTACTTTATGGTGTCTCAGACATATATTTCGAGTAGTTACAATCAGAATGACGAAATTAGTATACCCCCCATCCTATGGTGGAGGGTATAAAAATTTAAACGATATGCGTTTTAAAAATTAAACATTTGCCTTTTTGGGACACACTTTATATAGTCTATATGAACCGATTTCCTGGTAAAGTTCTTCAATTTCTAGAAGCCATTGATACACCGATTTGCTTGCTTTAAAATAGCTTTCACATAAACTAAACTATTAATTTGTATTTTTTTTTCGGATTCCATAGTGGTGGGTTCGCAAGGTCCGAACAATCCGAACGATCTTAGCACGTATAATGGTAAATCTTATCAAAATTATGTGAATGAAAAATTTCGTCAAGCTCTATTAAGTTTTGTGAATAAGGCAGTAAGACTAACCTTCCTTCACTAAATTCCACATTTAAGCATGCATTTAAACCTCATTGACTTTAATCTCGGTCATAACATAAGCTTTCTCTTAGCATTGCCATATGTGCTGGCGATAAGAATATGCCATGGAAAATTAACATTGCCCCGTTAAAATGTTTACCTTATCTTTGAAAATATATCAGTTGAAGGTTTTTCGCTTAACATTCTTTTGTTAAGCCATAAATTATGCAGGTCCTTAGAGTCCTGCTACCTATTCGTGAGGATTTCATTAAAGGTGGCATTTTTCGAAATGGGCTTGACGCATATTTTAACAATTGTGTAAATCAAATTAGGTGTTTATTTTTTGTCAAACAGATTGGTCATGGGTATGCCATCGGATTCGCCTTCTCTTAATTGCCTGCCATTCTATGGCACAAGACACGCTACATTTTGTAGGTTTCGGATACAAATTAAAAATGTATCCTTAATTTCAACGATGTGTTTCATGTTTTGTGCTTCATGTCCAACTTTTAAACAGTGTGAGAAAGAAAACGAGGCATAAAACAAAAATGCCAAAAACTTTGTATGGTATTGTACTGTGTTTTTCCACTCTGCCAATTTCATGTTGTGTTAAAGTTAAAATAGGAAAACGTGGTCTACCACGAAACTTTTTCGTGATTCAGCTGTGTTTTGTTTCGACAATTCGCTTATCAGCCAACCAAGTGAAATGGGCCAACAGACGCTGCACCAGAGACAGTGGCCACAGCGTCAGCCTTTTAAAGTACCACGAACACCATACGACATAGTAATTGCTACTGAATGCTATTAAATTGGTAAAAGGACATACTGAAGGACATACTGGTACTAGGCTGGGCGCAGCAAGAACTGTCGTTGTTAATGGAGTGAGCCTTAATGGATCATTGCTTGTATTGTTTATAGTGTTATACGAATTATCCTCTGTGGTTGTCTAAAAGGACTTTTTTATTTCCTTAAATAAAGTTCTGCCGAGGCTTTTAAAAATACTTGCGAGCTACTCGACAAGAAAGTTCAATGCAATTAAAATGAACTATATTTTTATACCCACCACCGACGGATGGGGGTATATTCATTTTGTCATTCCGTTTGCAACACATCGAAATATCCATTTCCGACCCTATAAAGTATATATATTCTTGATCAGCGTAAAAATCTAAGACGATCTAGCCATGTCCGTCCGTCTGTCCGTCTGTCTGTTGAAATCACGCTACAGTCTTTAAAAATAGAGATATTGAGCTGAAATTTTGCACAGATTCTTTTTTTGTCCATAAGCAGGTTAAGTTCGAAGATGGGCTATATCGGACTATATCTTGATATAGCCCCCATATAGACCGATCCGCCGATTTAGGGTCTTAAGCCCATAAAAACCACATTTATTATCCGATTTTGTTGAAATTTGGGACAGTGAGTTGTGTTAGGCCCTTCGACATCCTTTGTCAATTTGGCTCAGATCGGTTCAGATTTGGATATAGCTGCCATATAGACCGATCCTCCGATTTAGGGTCTAAGGCCCATAAAAGCCACATTTATGGTCCGATTTCGCTGAAAATTGGGACAGTGAGTTGTCTTAGGCCCTTTGACATGTTTCTTTAATTTGGTCCAGATCGGTTCAGATTTGGATATTGCTGCCATATAGACCGATCCTCCGGTTTAGGGTCTTAGGCCCACAAAAGCCACATTTATTATCCGATTTTGATGAAATTCGGGGCAGTGAATTGTGTAACGCCCATCAACATCCTTCGTTAATTTGGCTCAGATCGGTCCAGATTTGGATATAGCTGCCATATAGATCGATCCTCCGATTTATGGTGTAAGGCCCATAATAGCCACATTCATTATCCGATTTTGCTGAAATTTGGGACAGTGAGATGTGTTAGGCCCTTTGACATATTTCTTCAATTTGGTCCAGATCGGTTCAAATTTGGATATAGCTACCATATAGACCGATTTCTTAGTTTATGGTTTTGGGCCCATAAAATGCCCATTTATTGTCCGATGTCCCCGAAATTTGGAACAGTGAGTTAAGTTAAGCCCCTTGATATACTTCTGCAATATCGCACATATCGGTCCAGATTTGGATATAGCTGCCATATAGACCGATATCTAGGTTTTAGGTTTTGGGGCCATAAAAGACGCATTTATTGTCCGATGTCGCTGAAATTTGAGACAGTGAGTTTGGTTAGGCTCTTCGACGTCCTTCTTCAATTTTGCCCAGATCGGTCCAGATTTGAATATAGCTGCCATATAGACCGATCTCTGGATTTAAGGTTTAGGGCCCATAAAAGAGGCATTTATTGTCCGATTTCGCCGAAATTTGGGACAGTGCTTAGTGTTAGGCTCCTCGACATGTTTATGTAACTTGGCCCAAATCGGTCCAGATTTGGATATAGCTGCCATGTAGACCGATATCTCGATTTAAAGTCTTGGCCCCATAAAAGGCGCATTTATAATCCGATTTCACTGAAATTTGACACAGTGACTTATGTTCGGCTTTTCGACATCCGTGTCGTATATAGTTCAGATCGGTATGAGGTATATGAGTATAAGGTATGAAATGTTCACGGAATTTTGATGAAAGGTGGTTTACATATATACCCGAGGTGGTGGGTATCCAAAGTTCGGCCCGGCCGAACTTAACGCCTTTTTACTTGTTTTCCTTTTATTGTCCCTTGCTTTAGCCAAGGCCCAACTTGTAGCAAAAATATTTTCTCTTTTTTGTGCAAAAAGTCGATTTACCCCAATTAAGATAAAAACAAACTTTAGGCCCTCCAAGTCAAGGGAAAATATTTGCAAAATACAAAAAAGTCCTAGGGGGAAAACTTTATATTTTATGGTCATTGATAAGGCAACAACTATGGATGCAGACCACCGCATCACTGCCCTTTTGGCATCTGTGATTCCCCCACATTTATGTCGCAGCATTCCATTCATTTAAAAAAGGGAAAACTTTTACTGGAAATCATTTTTTTTTGTATATGTTCATGGGAGTATAGCTGGAGGGCAAAATTGTTTAGATTCTACATACTAAATGTAAATCGTAATTTTTTTTGACAATTAGCCAAATTAGGTCTAATTCTGTTAAATTCAAACCAAAAACAAAATTAAATTTTTCAATTTTTATAGCGTGGTCAAAATAATATCGTCTACTTTATTTCATACTAGCTGAACCGGGTCCGCTCCGCAGCGCCTTCTTTTACTTTATATGGAACAATATTATCCTTTGAATATTTATTTTCGACAAAAAAAGAGCTTTTAGTGAAATGCCATGCTACGAAAAAAGTATATGCATATCGCTTGACTAACAATATAACAATACTAGCTGACCCGGGCCCGCTCCGCTGCGCCTTCTTTTTCTTTATATGTAACAAAAGTTTCCTTGGAATATTTATTTTCGACAGTTAAAGACAGTTTAACAATATAAGTGCCTTTATCTGAATCCCATATGATCTTTATTGGTCTACGAATTTAAGTTTGGATGTAAGGTGTCTTCCATTCTTTAAATACTTCATTTCAGCCCGGTATTCTCATGATGTCTGATTTAGTGGTGTTTTCGAGGAAGAGGTGGTCCACCAGATACTTGGCCCTGAAAAAATATCAGCATCGTGTTCTTATCTCAAATTCCATTTATTTAAACCCCATATTGCCATTGGTTTTAGAGGAGTTTACAGGATGAGGCGTCCCCCAAACACATGGCCCCAAAATATGTTATCAAATACGTTTTCTAATCTCAAATACCTTTCATTTGAGCCACATAGTGGCATGGCCGAAAATTTTGTTCCCTTTGGTGGTGTTTTGGGAAAGGGGTGATGCCCTAAATACATGGTCCTACATTTGGATATCAAATTCGTATTCTACTCCCAAATACCTTTATTTGAGCCCCATATTGCCATCTTCAGGAAAAAATTGCTGTTTGTGGGGTATTTAGAGAAAGGGGTAGACCCCCGGAAAATTGGTTCTACTCGCAAATACCTTTCATTTGAGTCCCATATTGGTAAATATGTCCGATTTGGGCGTGTTTTGGGGGTTGGGTGCTCCCCTAGCACTTTATCCGACAAATGGATATCAGATACGTTTTCTTATCCTAAATACCTTTCATTTGAATCCCATATTGTCGTGATTGGTCTTAATATGTGTTTGGTAGGTTTTAGGGTGGGGCAGCCCCCCTATTTTTAGGGTACTATATGAGAGTACACAAAATTTCGCTTAAATCGCACCACCCATCTCCGAGATCTGACGTTTCTGAAAATTAGGGTAAGGGGGAGGGTCCGCCCCCCCTTCAGATATCAAAAAATGTAGTACCCTATTATGCACCATGTGTGAAAATTTCAAGAAAATCGGTTCAGCCGTTTCTGAGTCTATAAGGAACACACAAACAAGCAAACAAACAAACAAATCTACAAACAAACACAAATTGATTTTTATATATAAGATAAGTGCTTTTATCTGAATTCCATACGATCTTTATTGGACCACGAATTCGCTCGGAGGGTTTAATGTCATTCTAAAAAGACTATTTCCGCACGATATTCTCATGATGTCCGATTTAGGAGTGTTTACGGGGGTGAGGTGGTCCCCCAGACCCTTTGCCCTTAAAAAAAATATCAGCAATGTGCTCTTGTCTCAAATACCATTTATTTAAGCCGCATATTGCCATTGGTTTAAGTAGAGTATATAGAATGAGGCGTCCCCTAAACACTTGGGCACAAAATTGGTTTTCAAATTTGTTTTCCAATCTCAAATACCTTTCATTTGAGCCACATAACGGCATGGTCGGCAAATTGTTACCCTGTGAGGTGTTTTTGGGGAAAGAGCGGTTTGGGGAGTGGGGTGGTCCCCCAAACACTAAGCCCTGAAAAAATATCAGCTACGTCCTCTATTCTCATGGACCTATATATCATTTATTTGAACCCCATATTGGCATTGGCCTCGAAATTAGATATTAAATTCGTTTTCTAATCTCAAATACCTTTCATTTAAGCCCCTTACTGCAAAGTCAGCAAATATGTCCGGTTTGGGGTATGGGCCCCAAAAACTATCAATATCGAGCTCCACTGTATTGAAGACCCAAATTGTCTTGGTGTGACACACCGTCCTATTTGGTGGTTTTATGGTGTTGGGACGTCCCCTAGACAGTTGGTTCCGAATGTGGATATCAGATTCGTTGTCTACTTCCAAATACCTCTCATTTGAGCCCCATATTTCCATAAAAGGCAAACATGCCCGGTTTGGGGAATGGGGCTGCCACTCAGTGACTCGCGCTTGAAAATATATATCAGATTGGTGCCCTTCTCTAAAATACCTGTTATTTGAGCCCCATATTGCAATGTTGATATCAGATTCGTGGTCTACTTCCAAATTCATTTGAGCCCCATATTTCCATAATAGGCAAACATGACCGGTTTGGGGGATGGGGCTGCCACTCAGTTGCTCGGGCTTGAAAATATATATCAGATTCGTGCCCTACTCTAAAATACCTCTCAGTTGAGTGTTATGGGTGTTGGGGTGGTTCCCCAATCACTTTGTCCGACAATTGGATATCAGATACGTTTTCTAATCTTAAATACCTTTCATTTGAGTCCCATATTGCCGTGATTGGTTTTAGGGGTGGGGCAGCCCTACCTATTTTCACCACGGGATCATTATGCACCATCTGTGAAAATTTCAAGAAAATCGGTTCAGCCGATTTTGAGTCTATAAGGAACACACAAATAAACACAAAGTGATTTTTATACCTTCCACCATAGGATGGGGGGTATACTAATTTCCTTATTCTGTTTGTAACTACTCGAAATATTCGTCTGAGACCCCATAAAGTATATATATTCTTGATCGTCGCGACATTTTATGTCGATCTAGCCATGTCCGTCCGTCTGTCTGTCGAAAGCACGCTAACTTCCGAAGGAGTAAAGCTAACAGCTTGAAATTTTGCGCAATTCTTATCCGATTGGAATGAAATTTTGCACGACGTGTATTGTTTTGACATTCAACAACTGTGCCGAGTATGGTTCAAATTGGTCGATAACCTGATATAGCTGCCATATAAACCGA
The DNA here is from genome assembly GCF_963082655.1 of Stomoxys calcitrans. NCBI lineage: Eukaryota > Metazoa > Arthropoda > Insecta > Diptera > Muscidae > Stomoxys > Stomoxys calcitrans. The sequence goes on from NC_081552.1 coordinate 9,019,459, forward strand.
TCTTGGGTCTTGACTTCTTGAGCCTCTAGAGTGCGCGATTCTTATCCGATTGGAATGAAATCTTGAACGACGTGTTTTGTTATGACATCCAACAACTGTGCCGAGTATGGTTTAAATCGGTCCATAACCTGATATAGCTGCCATATAAACCGATCTTGGGTCTTGACTTCTTGAGCCTCTAGAGTGCGTAATTCTTACCCGATTGGAATGAAATTTTGCACGACGTGTTTTGTTATGATATCCAACAACTGTGCCAAGCATGGTTTAAATCGGTTCATAACCTGATATAGCAGCCATATAAACCGATCTTGGGTCTTGACTTCTTCAGCCTCTAGAGTGCGCAATTCTTATCCGATTGGAATGAAATTTTGCACGGCGTGTTTTGTTATGATGTCCAACAATTGTGCCAAGTATGGTTTAAATCGGTCCATAACCTGATATAGCTGCCATATAAACCGATCTTGGGTCTTGACTTCTTGAGCCTCTAGAAGGCGCAATTCTTATCCGATTTGAATGAATTTTTGCACATAGTATTTTGTTATGATACCTTTAACATTTGTGCCAACTATGGTTCAAATCGGTTAATAACCTGATATAGCTGTCATATAAACAGATATATGCCTGAAATTTTGTACGACGCATTCTCTCATGATCATCAACATACGTGTTTATTATGGTCTGAATCGGTCTATAGCCCGATAATGCTCCCATATAAATCGATCTCTCTATTTTGCTTCTTGAGCCCCCAAAAGGCGCAATTTTTATTCGAATTTGCTGACATTTTACACAGGTCTCCAACATATAATTTAATTGTTATCCAAACCGGACCATATCTTGATATCGCTGTAATAGCAGAGCAAATCTTTTCTTATATCCTTTTTTGCCTAAGAAGAGATGCCGGGAAAAGAACTCGACAAATGCGATCCATGGTGGAGGGTATATAAGATTCGGCCCGGCCGAACTTAGCACGCTTTTTACTTATTTATTTTTAGGTCGTTGTTAGAGTGTAAACAAAATTTAGGTTAAATCGCCCTATCCATCTCCGGGATCTAGCGTTTTTGAAAATTAGGGTAAGGGGGAGCGTGCCCCCATCATCACATAACAAAAAATGAAGTACCGTATTTTCACCGCGGGTCCATAATGTACCTTCTGTGATAATTTCAAGCAAATCTGTTCAGCCGTTTTTGAGACTATATGGAGCACACAAACAAAGAACTCGACAAACGAACAAAAATTTATTTATATATATGTATATAGATGAACCCGGCCCGCTTCGCTGCGCTTTCTTTTACACTATATGAATTATAACTTTCTTTTCAATTACTCTTCTTTGCATTCAGTAAGTTACGTATATATTTTGCGGCCATGGTTTTATAGAACTTTTATACTGTTGTGGAAACTTGTCCCAGGGTAGGTGGGTTAAACAAATAATACAGAAAACAGTCAAAGGTTAGTTCATTTATTTTATTTATTCGAAGGACAGACAACTTGTCAAAACGGTAGTAAAAAGCATATGATCAACTTTGAACACACTCTCCTGTACCTCTCGCGCTCTTTTTTATTGTACGGGTTTGTTGGCTATTCAAATAATTTTTATCTCCCAATAGATGGCGCCTACTCTCTAATAGCTCTGATTATATGTACGTTCGTTGAGCCTTTCCGTCTAACAGTTTAACACAAACTTGGAAATTCGCACTCTACTAAATAAATCTTTACCTACGGCAAAGATAGCCACTTAAACTACATAGCTGAATTTTAAGATGAACTTCGTATATCGAATGGTTACAAGACGGGATACAAGAAGTGATGTGTTCCAGTTCGCAGAAGCCTAGTAATAAACGAAATGCTATTGAATCTCAACAATCAACAATGGTATGCTGCTAGTCCGAGCCAAATTTTTGACAACGTTTAATGAAATAGTTCCCAATGGGACAAAACTAGAGCCGCTCATTGTGCCAAGGTGCCAGAATTTTTCCTCCTATCGTTCAATGGGATTCGAAGAAAACGTGTGAAAGAAATAAGGAGGGAATATCACGTACGATACTAGCGTCTATTATTTCTGTGGTGGAATGGGGAGTAGTTCAAAGAAATTTTTTGGGGATAGAAAATGTCTTCAAGAAACCAGAGCTGATAAAGTCGTATTGAGTAACGACTTCAGATGGGAAGATTTATTTTCGAAAAGATCCAGAGATTAGATCCACTGCACATGGTGAATTATCAGCAATGCTAACTATAAAGCCTTTCGTCAAGCTGAAAAAGAACAGTTTCATTTTGAATGCGACAGTTGTTCACCCAGCAAAAAATTGTTCCTGTCTTGGAAGCAATACGAAAATATTCTAGCATACTTATGCGCATTTTGAAAGCTCAAAAAGTATGCACGAAACTATAATAGAATGTAAAGTAATATTCTTTACACATTTTACAAATAAATATGGTTTAAACATACTTTTGAGCAGTAATCTATTACTTAGGGTATGCATGAAACATGGCTTTAAAGTATGGTAAAGACGAATTTGTTTTGCATCCATATTGCTTCTGGTCAGCGATTGTGTATGCTAATAGTGTTTTGAGCTCATTGAACGAAGATCAAGTAAAACAATTTGTGCTTCACGAATGCTAGAAATTGGACCGATCTTTATTCGCGTGCTTTAAAGAGAGTTTAATGTCTTCAGTCGAATTAGCGAACTCGGGCAACAAGGTTATCGCGCGTGTTGTGTTCTATCTTTAGTTGTTGTTTTATACTTTTATTCCTAAAAGATTTTGAGACTGAATTCTAATTTAAAAACTTTTATTGTATTTTATTTATTTTTTTAATTAATTACTATAAAACGCCATCTGAGACAGAGCTTTGTATGTTAATGACAATTTATTTTTAATTACGCACTGCAAATAAAAACAAAATAATAAAGAAAAATCATTTATTTTTTGCGGCATTAATCGCAGAAAATGGTGTTTTCATTGAAAACTTTACTTGCATGAAAAAGGCAAATTAAATTTGTGCTGATAAAGTTCCATTTTTGATGTTAAACAAGAAGCGCATGTTGGAACTTTAAACAATCGCATTTAAGTGGGACATCGCCCACAAAAATCATGCATGCCGGAAGCAACTGTGTATGGTAATGTCACTATAGTTTTAACTTACATTATTGCACCCAGGGGTGCAATATTTTCTCCAGGGCAAGGAATGTCGAGGAAGGCCCCAAACTTCCAACTTAGAGAATTTGGCATCGGATACTGTGTTTGATAATACAATGGACTTAAAGGTTCAAGTAATTGAACTATTGTGGTTGAAGATGCCGCGATTTTTATGCAGAACTGTGGTTCTTGAGGTTCTATTGGGTTGCCTAAAAAGTAATTGCGGATGTTTTAAAAGAAAGTAAATGAATTTTTAATAAAACTTAGAATGAACTTTAATCAAATATACTTTTTTTACCCTTTTTTTCTAAAGCAAGCTAAAAGTAACAGCAACCCAATATATAAACTTAAAACCTTTTAAACATCTTTTCTTCCACTTTGTCTCTTCCCACCAAATTATGGTTCTCCACATGCCGACAATTTGCCTCCAAATTAACTAATTTTTTACTGGTGGCATACTCAAACGAACCTTATGTTTGGTCTAGACATAACATAAAGGCAATCCCACGGCAGCCGGTTGTACGTACTGAATTGACCCGATGAAGTCCTTCATCGGCAAGGGCTGCCGGCTCAGTGTACAAGACACTGCTACAACAACAACAATATAACATGAAGGCAATGGGAAGATCGATTTGGTGGACGTTATAAAGTTTGATTTTTAATAAGAATTCGGGGGACTGGTTGATAATTGTGAAAGTAAAAAGTGTTCAGTATACTCTCTTCATCATTGAAAAACCCACAAACTACCAACGACTGCAAATCTTTAAAATTTACTATACAAAATCGTGCTCATTGACGACATATCGATGGAAATGCAATGTTTTATCGAAAAATTTTGTTCTGGGATGAGGCTTTTTTGGCTAAATGGATACAAAAGCAAGTAAAACTGTCGTATCTGTGGTGAACAACATCCACCGACTCATCCCGAAAAAAGTACAGTTTGGCATATAAACCGGCTGGTGGCATTATCAATCCATTTTTCTTCAATGACGATTGTAGAAGAAACTTTACCGTCATCGGCGAACGATATCTAGCCTATTTTGGCCTCAATTGTCTGATGTTTTAACAAACGACGCTTCCTATAAATGATCCTGTAACTACCGAAGCAGCGGAAAGATGTGTGCAGCAGGCTTTTTAAAATGCCTGTTAAGAAGAGAGAAGGAGACATTCCGAAAGCGTACGGATTGGCTTTCAAATGTGTGCAGCAGGCTTTTTAAAATGCCTGTTAAGAAGAGAGAAGGATACATTCCGAAAGCGTACGGATTGGCTTTCAAATTTACAAGGCGTGTCATTGGCGTAGAGGGCATCACCACTTCACTTCTACAATTAGAACTTTTATAAACAATGTTGAAAGAGTGCGTAAATAATGTCTTCTAAAATATCGCCGACAACGAGCCTCTGTTTTTACACCCACCACCATAGGATGGGGGTATACTTATCTAGTCCGTCCGTCTGTCTGTCGAAAGCATGCTAACTTTCGAAGGAGTAAAGCCAGGCGCTTGAAATTTTGCGCAAATGGGTCACATCGGTCCATTTTTGATATAGATGGGTATTGACTGCTTGAGTTTCTATAGGGCGAAATTCTTATCCTATATGGTTGAAATTTTGCATATGTCGTAAATCGCTTAAAAACCTGATATTTCTGCCATATAAACCGATCTCCCATTTTGACTTTTTGAGACTCTGGAGGGCGCAATTATTACTCGATTCGCCTGAAGGTGGCCAATAACTTGACATAGCTCATATGTATTTGAGAAAGTCATTCAAAGAACTTGACAAATGCGATCCATGGTGGAGGGTATAAAGATTCGGCCCGGCCGAATATAACACGGTTTTACTTGTTTGGTTTTGTTTATTTTGCAATTAAATGTGGTTGTTATACCCTCCACCATAAGATGGGGGTATACTAATTTCGTCATTCTGTCTGTAACTACTCGAAATATTCGTCTGAGACCCCATAAAGTATATATATTCATTATCGTCGATTTTATGTCGATCTAGCCATGTCCGTCCGTCTGTCCGTCCGTCTGTCTGTCGAAAGCACGCTAACTTCCGAAGGAGTAAAACTAGCCGCTTGAAATTTTGCACAAATACTTTTTATTAGTGTAGGTCGGTTGGTATTGTAAATGGGCCATATCGGTCCATGTTTTGATATAGCTTGCCATATAAACCAATCTTGGGTCTTGACTTCTTGAGCCTCTAGAGGGCGCAATTCTTATCCGATTTGAATGAATTTTGGCATGACATGTTTTGTTATGATATCCAACAACTGTGCAAAATATGGTTCAAATCGGTTCATAACCAGATATAGCTGTCATATAAACCGATCTGGGATCTTGACTTCTTGAGCCTCTAGAGGTCGCAATTATTATCCGATTTGCCTGAAATTTTGTACAACGGATTCTCTCATGACCATCAACATACGTGTTTATTATGGTCTGAATCGGTCTATAGCCCGATACAGCTCCCATATAAATCGATCTCTATTTTACTTCTTGAGCCCCCAAACGGCGCAATTCTTTTTCGAATTGGCTGACATTTTACACAGGTATCCAACATATAATTTAATTGTGGTCCAAACCGGACCATATCTTGATATCGCTCTAATAGCAGAGCAAATCTTTTCTTATATCCTGTTTTGCCTAAAAAGAGATGCCGGGAAAAGGACTCGACAAATGCGATCCATGGTGGAGGGTATATAAGATTCGGCCCCGGCCGAACTTAGCACGCTTTTACTTGTTTTTTATTAAACTCTTTTTTTACCATTTTCCCATATAAGTGCTACACTTACTGTTCTGTTACTACTCCCTACAATGGTACCAAGAATAAAGCGAATCAGTCTATAACCTGTTTTAGCTCCCACATAAACCAATCTTCTGATTTGAAATCCAATCTCCACCCTAGACCAGATATTCACACTGCGCCAAATCCTGGAAAAGACCCGAGAAGGACAAAGAAGGACGTTGACTACAAAGCCGCCTTCGATACTCCTTTAGGTTCAAAGGTATTTCAAGTCATGTCTGAGTTTGGTATCCCTGCAAAATTAATAAGACTCTGCAGGATGGGGCTTGCTGTTACGCGTTTCTCAGTAAGAATAGGAAGGAATCCCTCCGAACCATTTAATACCAAAAGAGGTTTCAGACAAGGAAACAGCCTATCGTGTGATCTCTTTAACATCCTGCTGGAGAAGATGCAGATGTGAATAGATATGGCACACTAATCACAAGAGAACACATGCTACTCGCCTATGCCGACGACATCGATATCATAGGTCGGTCACCGAAAGTAGCCTTTGAAAGAATCGAAAGAGAGTCAGTGAAAATAGGTCTGGCTGTAAATGGAGATAAGACGAAATGGATGGTTTCAGCTCCCAAAAAGCCTTGCACAACCGAGCAGATAAAGAAAATGGAGAAAGTTGGGAACCACAACTTTGAGACAGTCAGTAACTTTATCTGCATCGGCACCGCCGTAACCGAAACGAATGACACCAGTATTGAGATTAAGCGAAGAACAATTCTGGCAACCAGATGCTACTTTGGACTAAGTAAGCAGTTTAGAAACAAGGCCACCTCTCGACAGACGAAGATTACACTATACAAGACACTGATACTACACGTGCTGTTATATGGTTCTGAAGCATGGGTACTTGTGAAAGCAGATGAGGCAGTGCTTCAGTATTTGAGAGAAAGATTCTTCGTAAAATATATGGACCAGTTTGCGTTAATGGAGAATATAGGCGACATATGAACCACGAGCTGTATGAGCTGTACGACGACGATAGCATAGTTACACGCATCAAAATACAACGGATGCGTTGGTTAGGCCATTTTGTCAGAACGGATGAAGAAGCTCCAGCAAAGAAGTCTTTTGAAGGCAAACACGGTGGTACACGCAAACCGGGAAGACCAAAAGCCCGATGGAAAGATCAAGTTGTGGGAGACACCTCGGAACTTGGTGTCAGAGATTTTAGAATGAGCGTAGAAGGTGGAGGCGCTTGAAACGCTATTCTACGTTAGGCTAGTGAAACAAATATAAAGTAAGTAAAGTTCGGTTATGACTTACAGTAACTGTACCAAGTACGGTCCAAATCGGTCTATAATCTGATATAGCTCCCATAAAACCCGATCTCCCCATTTGACTTCTTGAGCCTCTGGAAGCCTAAATTTTTGTCCTATTCGGCAGAAATTTTACACATAGTGTTCTGTTATGACTTCCAACAACTGTGTTAAGTACGTTCCAAATCGATCAAGAACGTGATATAGCTACCATATAAACCGGACCTTCGATCAGCCTTTTTCGGTTCCTAGAGCTTTAATTTTTGATAGTTTAACAGAAGTTTGGTATGTAGAATTGTGCCCTTTAACTAAATTTATTTTGTATAAAATTTTAGCAGAAACCATTGATTCTGTGGGTTCCCAAGATTCGGCCCGGCCGAACTTAGCACGCTTTTACTTATCTTTAAAATCTTCCTGTGATATTTCGAACATATTCCATCTCCAGATTATATTCAATGCTTTCTATTCAAAGAATAACGGAGCAAAGAACTTATAAAAGTTAATGTGGCCTAAGCACAAACGCACTTGTAGCGACATTCAAAGAATGTTCAAGTGCACAACAAAAATAGTTTGGCAATGTTGATGTTTTTGTTGTTCTTAGCATTGATGATTAGTATGTTTCGGAAAAGTGGAAAGTAAGTCTTTCTTCTCTCTTACTGCGAGAGAGGAGAGTTAGAGGACTAATTGAGTCCTGTTTTAAAACAAAAGCGTGCTCTATTTGACAATAGTGTTTATAAAGGTACATGGCGTATCATGGCGCCTAACTTTAAAAAAGTTCTTTGCAATGCTATTCTTTGAATAAGAAGCATTGAATAAGATCTCGAGCTGGAGTATGTCAAAGAATTTTTTTTTAATTTTTTATACAAACAATCTCAAGAATTGTATCTCTTGAAAAAATTAAATTGCAATTCAATCTTTGCAATGCTATTCTTTGAATAAGAAGCATTGAATAAGATCTCGAGCTGGAGTATGTTAAAGAATTTTTTTTTTTAATTTTTTAATACAAACAATCTCAAGAATTGTATCTCTTGAAAAAATTAAATTGCAATTCAATCTTTATAGAAAATTTCATTGAAATTTTGTCTTTAAAAATATTTATTGAAATTTGTCTTTAGAAAATATTTTTGTAAAATATTGTTGTTTGTAAAAGTTGTTGAAATTTATTGGAATTTATCTTTTAGAGAAAATAATTTCGAGGGGGTCCTAAACCTGAACAACATATTGTCTTTAGAAGAATTTTATTCACATTTTGAAAAAAATGTATTTAAATTTTGTCAACAGAAAATGTCATTGAAATGTTTTCATTAAAAAATAAAATGTCCTATTTTAAGAATTAAATGTTGATTTTTAATATTCGACTATTGTGTTCAATTTTGATGTTTTTTAATTCAAGCTAGAAATCATTCTGTTTTCTTTTTAATTATTTATCGAAAATTTTGTACATAGAAAGAACGAGAGAGTGAACACACCAAACAGTCAACATTTCAGGGAAATTTTTCATTTAAATTTTGTTCTGAATATACCAAATTTCGACCACTACGGACAATAAATCCGACTTTTAAGGGCCCAAAACCTTAAATCGAAAGATCGGTCTGTATGGCAACTATATCCAAATCTGAACCGATCCGAGCCAAATCGCAGTAAGATGTCAAAGAGCCTATGACAACTCACTGTCCCAAAATTCCGCAAAACGAAAAATAAATCCTCCTTTTATGGGCCCAAACACTTAAATCGAGAGATCGGTCTATATGGCAGCTATATCCAAATCTGAACCGATCTGTGCCAAATTGAAGGAGGTTGTTGAAGAGCCCAACGCAACCCACTATTCCAAATTTCGGACACATCGGGCAGTAAATGCTCCCTTTATGGGCCCAAAACCTTATATCGAGAGATCGGTCTATATGGCAGCTATATCCAAATTCGGGAAAAGTGTCTACGGGGCCATGCCACCCCCACAACACCAACCAAATAGTAAATATTTTCTGACTATTGCAATATGAGGCCTAATCCGATAAATATTTTCAAGGCCAACTCCTGATTGACCGCCCATCCCCCAAACCGGTCATGTTTGCCGACTATGGAAATATGGGGTTTAAATTAAAGGTATGTGGGAGTAGACCACATACCACATAGACCACATAGTAGACTAGAGTTATGATTTAAGTCCCAAATTAAAGAGCGTCTCGAAAAATAAGATTTTATAAAATAAGATTTCCCAAAATAGTACCGGAAGTAGGAAATTTTGTACGTTTAGTACCGCAATTGGTACTTTGTGGTACCTTGTTTTTTAATTGAGCTAGAGCTTTGAATTTTGGAGTTTAGGTACATCATGGCAACCTAAATTGGGATGTCAAACGAGTTTTTGAACATTTAGAAACAAAAAAGTACCAAACGAGGTACAAAATAGGTGAACTTTTGATAAGGCGAACGGGTGGAGCTAAGACTTCGAAATTTGGCTTAAATGATTGTTGTTGCGAAACTAAGGGCGTAGATAGAAAAACTAGTAATGGAATAGGAAGAAACTTACTTTACTACCGTACGTGGTACCATTTCATATTTTCTTTACGGATTAAACTAGAGCTCTTAAATTTAACATGTAAATTCTACAAAGAAATATACATATGTTGGCTGACTAAGTGATTGTTTAACAAATCATACATTTTGGTACCAAAAAGTTTAAACTAGAGCTCTGAAATTTAACATGTAAATTCTACAAAGAAATATACATATGTTGGCTAACTAAGTGATTTTTTAACAAATCATACATTTTGGTACTAAAAAGAACCAAAAAGTTTATTTACTTTTACAGTGAACAGACAAGGGTGAATTTAAAAAATTTGCTAAAAATTATCGATGTATTGACAAATATACGATAAGTTGTACCAAATATGAAATGTTGAAATTATACCAAGTGTGAAGTAAAAAGTACTTAAGTGCTGTAATTAGTACTTTCTTTATAGATTGAACTACAGATCTGAAATTTGGGATATGGTACATCTTGGCAGTATGAAATTTTGCATGCAACGTTCCGTTACGACTTCCAAAAACTTTATCAAGTACGGTCAAAATCGGTCTGTAACCTGATATAGCTCCCATATAAACCGATCTCCCGATTTGACTTCTTGAGCCCCTGGAATCCGCATTTTTTTCCGATTTGGCTGAGATTGAGCATGTAGTGTTTTGTTATGACTTTCAAAAACTGTATCAAGTACGGTCCAAATCGGTCTGTAACCTGATATAGCTCCCGTATAAACCGATCTCCCGATTTGACTTCTTTGGTCCTAACAAGCCGCATTATTTTCCGATTTAGCTGAAACTTTGCATGGGGTGTTCTGTTACGACTTCTAACAACTGTGCCAAATACACTCCAAATCGGTCTATAACCTGATATAGCTCCCATATAAACCGATCTCCGGATCATCCTTATTCGGTTTCTAGAAGCTTTCATTTTTGATGGTTTGACAGAAGTTTGGCATGTAGAATAAAATAATGCCCTGCAACTAGATTTATTTGTATAAATTTTTATCAAATCCATGATGGTGGGTTCCCAAGATTCGGTCCTGCCGAACTTAGCACACTTTTACTTGTTTTTTTTTTTTTTTTCTTTAAACAAAATAGTTTGGGGAGAGGGGCTGGGACCGGATAGATAGATTAATATTATCCTGACCAGCCTGGAAAACGTTTAATGAAACTTAATTAGACACCTCCTAAGGATTCCCTATTTTGGCACATGGCCATGTATTTTTGTTGTTTTTCTGTCTGCATACATTTTCAGTATGACTTGTTAGCGTTAATAAAGCGAGGTTTATCAACATTGATTTCTCAACCGTAGAATGCAATCGTAAATCATATCTATGTCTACGAGTTTATGATTTTTAGACAGCAGACCATGCAAATACCAAACACTGGTGGAAAGCAGAATGTAATCTCTGGTGGCTGGAATGAAATGTTCATTGCAATGCAAGGTTTGAACTTACAACAAATTTTCCTTTTTGGACATAAGGCCATATGGTATGTCATTTTATGAGGAAAAAAAATAAAACTGAGTATACGTATTATGGTGCAATAGTATTAAAATATGTGTAGCCCAGTGATGGGCAAGTTCACACACCCACACACACAAACTGTTGCAGATAAGACATAAGCCCATGGGCTTGGGAATAATATGCCCTCATCTCTGGTATGTTCCGACAAGTACTTAACAAATAGCTTTTGCAATGGCTATTATATGGAATACGCCTGGCTGTCATTATCATTTCTCTAATATGAATATTAATCATACGTTCGGCGGACATAGAAATAAATAATTAATATATTTATTTATTTACTGAGTAATTAATTTATGGTTAATAGACCTGTTATATATGCTCATATAGCTTTATCCGTAAATAATTTAAAAAACTTGGAAATTGAAAAATTGCATTAACTTATATCCCTTTTTTCTCTTTCTAGACGAAAAATTAAAAAACATTTTTTTTAATTTCACTATACAATCTATTGTTTCAAATGCAATTATCCGCAATATATTTGAACAATTTGCTACACTTCCAAAGGTCAATGTTCAAATATTCTATTTGATTTTGTTTTATTATTTTGCGAACAACTACCCGACATAAATAAATTCAAAGTGATAAGTTACATGCCGACACTCCTGTTTTCCAGGTCACCATCATTGATGGTATCAACATTTTGATTAAGTATACACACCATGGTCTTAAAAAATTGAAATTGTGTACACGCCACGAAGAAATAAAGAAATGATTTATGCTATGGTTGGTGTACAGTATACGCTTCAATGGTTTTATTCTTATTAATATTTATCATACGCTGGGAATTCGTGTTTGATGGGATTTCAATGTCTAAGCATTCACATAAGCCACGCGAAAAACACTTTAGTGTATTAATATTAATTATACGTTTTTCTTGGGAAGGCATCAAGTAAATTTTCTATGTCTTAAGCCAAGAGAGTAAATATTTGACTGATGATTCGATATTTTAAGTTTGGGGTTTTATAAACTTTCATAACACAGTTTGGGGCTTTAAATTCAATTTGCTTTTACTCCCTCGCCAAGCAGCAAAAAAGGAAAGGACTAATTTTTCCCTCTCTTGGTAGACGAAGTTTTTGGGAAAATAGCTTTACATGAAATCACCACGAATAAATGTACCCCAGACGTGCTGTGTTGCAGAAGTCTGAAAATAATTTGTGTGTGCGCATTTTGCTATCATAAAACTTTCTCAGCTCCCTGGCAGCTGCAATGCAACGTATAGCAGGTAATTCATGGCAGGGTGCGTTGCAAGCAAACATTCAACTTACAAATAGCTGCAAATTGTTGCTCAAATTAAGTGCCAACGAGTGTGCAATACGAACCAAACGATTTTGGATTTTTTCAGCAGCTCCAGCCACAGTTTTCAACTGTTGCCCATACACCAGAGATATGTACAAGCAGTGCAGACAAACTGAATGTTTATGGCAATTTTAGCCCAGAATTTTTTATATATGTATATGAACAAGGAAAAGTGTAGGTTATAATAGAATAAAGCAGTAAGTTAAATAAAGCCATAAATGCAAATGAAATATATAAAAAAAACAGTAGTGACTAAGCATCATCTTAAAATACATATGGTTTCTTTGTGAATACACAAAACAAAGCATACGGTGCATTTAAAAAATCATGAAAATGTATAAAAAGGAAAAACTCCATAAGTATTAAGGAAAATAGCATTAAAACCAAGTATTCAATGTACACTGCACTTTTCATGGGGGCAAATAATGTACATATAGAAAAAATTAAAAAAAAAAAAAAAAACAAGTAAAAGCGTCCTAAGTTCGGCCGGGTCGAATCTTTTATACCCTCCACCATGGAACGCATTTGTAGAGTTCTTTTCCCAGTATCTATTTTTAGGCAAGCAAAGGATAAAAGAAAAGAATTGCTACGCTATTGGAGCTATATCAAGTTATGGTCCGATTTGGACCATAATTTAATTGAATGTAAGGGACCACAGAAGAAGTCATTGTGTAAAATTTCAGCCAAATCGAATAAGAATTTGCACCCTTTAGGGGATCAAAAAGTAAAATAATTGCGCCCTCTAAAGGATGAAGAAGTCAAAATCCCAGATCGGTTTATATGGCAGCTATGTCACGTTATGGACTGATTTGAACCATATTTGCCACAGTTGTTGGAACTTATAACGAAATACGTGATGCAAAATTTCAGCCAAATCAGATAAGAATTGCGACCTCTAGTGGCTCGAGAAGTCAAGATCCCAGATCAGTTTTTAGGGCAGCTCTATCAATAGCCATGGATTCTGCTTAAAATGTATGCAAAATAAATTTAGTTGAAGGGCATAATTTTATTCTATGTACCAAATTGCTGTCAAATTAAAAAAAAAATTAAAGCTTTTAGGATCCGAGCCAGAATGATCGAGGGGCTATATAAGGTTATAGACTGATTTGGACCGTATTTTGCGCAGTAGTTGAAAGTCGTAACAGAACACTTTCTGCAAATTTTCAGCCAAATCGAATAAATATTCCGGCTTCCAGGGGCTCAAGAAGTCAAATCGGCGGATCGGTTTATATTGGAGCTATGCCAGTTTATAGACCGATTTGAACTGTACTTGGCACAGTTGTAGCCAAATCGGACATATATTGCGGCTTCAAGAAGTCAAATCGAGAGATCGGTTTATAGGGGAGCTATATCAGGTTATAGACCGATTTGAACCGTACTTGGCACTGTTGTTTAAAGTCTAATGAGAACACCACATGCTAAATTTTAGCTAAATCGGACGAAATTTGCGGCTAACAGGGGCTGAAGAGGTCAAATCGGAAGAACGATTTATGTGGAAGTTATATCCAAATCAGAACCGATATGGCCCATTTGCAATCCCCAACGACCTAAATCAATATCAAGTATCTATACAAAATTTCAAGCGGCTAGCCGCTCGTGATATCGACAGACGGACCGACGGACATGGCTAGATCGAATCAGAATGTCGAGACGATCCGGAATATATATACTTTATGGGGTCGTAGATCAATATTTCGAGGTGTTACTAACTAAGCCATTCCGTTACTTGTTATGGTGGGTATAACAAGTAAAAAAGCATTAAGTTCCGCCGGGCCGAACCACCACCTAACATATATATATTAACCACCTTTCGTCGTAATACGGTGGAACATGCATCATCTATAAACCCATAGCAGCTGTATCTAAATATAGTCCCATCTCCACCATATAGGGAAGGCTATGTAAGGGACCACCGTTTCGAATTCGTCGGGAACAAATGAATCTTTTATGGGCCTAAGAACTTAAATTGGGAGATCGGCATATGTAAACGACAGCTATATCCAAATATAGACCTATTTGATTTATATAGGGCACGGATGTCGAAGTGCTTAAATTGGACAATAATTGCCCATTTTAAAGGTCCAAGACTTTTAATCGATAGATCGGTATATATGGCAGCTATATCTAAATAAACATTACGTCCAGAGATCGCTCTATATGGCAACTATATCCAAATCTGAACCGATCTGAACCAAATTGAAAAGGATGCCGAGGAGCATAACACAACTTAGTGTCACAAATTTCAGCGAAATCGGACAGTAAATGCGCCATTTATAGATCCATGACCTTAAGTCGAGAGATCTATATGGCAGCTTTATCCAAATCTGAGTGATATTGAGGAGCCATATACAGCTCGCTATACCAAATTTCAGGGAAATCGGACAATAAATACGCCATTTATGAACCAGAGACCTCAAATCGAGAGATCGGTCTATATGGCATTTATATAAATTTGGATCGATCCGGGCCTGATTGAACAAGGTTGTCGAGAGGCCTAACACAACTGTTCCAAATTTGATGTGTTGTGAACGACATGACAAAATGAATACACCCGCTTCCTTCGGTGGTGGGTATAACAAGAACAATCCTTAAAACAATTTAAAAATTCCCATGGTTTTTATGTGGCACTTTGCCACTTAAGCATACAATTTCAAAGTACCACATTTCATGATTGTGTCTCGTTTTCTTTTTGTTTTTGATTCGTTTTTGCCAACAAACCAAACAAATGTTTGGTTTTCATTCGCTAGTTTAATCGCTCGCTTGCATGTCGTTCAAACATAAGTGCACTTGCATACTTTTGTGGGTGGGCCCACAGGTCCCACTGGCCTTTTCGACAATTATCGTTAACGTTTGCAATAATATTTTGTATTATTATAATTTTTTTGTTACATTTTCCCATTAACATTTCTAACGGGCTATTAAATTTAATAATTCGCTATTAGATGCAAAAAATCCTTGACCTGATATAGGAGCGAGCAAACACCTGCAGAAGAAAAACAGTCAGCGCAATTATGGTAATTTAAGGGCCACGAATGCAGACCAGCACCAATTTTGTATTGGATTAAAAAATCTTTGGATGCAGTAAATTATTATGTGCAATTATTATATACATGCAACATTTGTATTTAAAAAACAAGTAAAAGCGTGCAAAGTTCGGCCGGGCCGAATCTTATATACCCTCCACCATGGATCGCATTTGTCGAGTTCTTTTCCCGGCATCTCTTCTTAGGCAAAAAAGGATATAAGAAAAGAGTTGCTCTGCTATTAAAACGATATCAAGATATGGTCCGGTTCGGACCACAATTAAATTATATGTTGGAGACCTGTGTAAAATTTCAGCCAATTCGTATAAGAATTGCGCCCATTGGGACTCACGAAGTAAAATAGAGAGAACGATTTATATGGGATCTGTATCGGGCTATAGACCGATTCAGACCATAATAAACACGTTTGTTGATGTTCATGAGAGATCCATCGTACAAAATTTCAGGCATATCGGATAATAATTGCGACCTCTAGGGGTCAAGAAGTCAAGATCCCAGATCGGTTTATATGGCAGCTATATCAGATTATGAACCGATTTGAACCTTATTTGACACAGTTGTTGAAAGTAAAAATAAAATACGTCATGCAAAATTTCAGCCAAATCGGAGAGGAATTGCGCCCTCCAGAAGCTCAAGAAATCAAATCCCCAGATCTGTTTATATGACAGCTATATCAGGTTATGAACCGATTTCAACCATACTTGGCACAGTTGTTGGATATCATAACGAAATACTTCGTGCAAAAATTCATTCAAATCGGATAAGAATTGTGCCCTCTAGAGGGTCAAGAAGTCAAGACCCAAGATCGGTTTATATGGTAGCTATATCAGGTTATGGACCGATTTGAACCATACTTTGCACAGTTGTTGGGTATCATAACAAAACACTTCGTGCAAAATTTCATCCCAATCGGATAAGAATTGCGCACGCTAGAGCCTCAAGAAGTCAAGACCCAAGATCGGTTTATATGGCAGCTATATCAGGTTATGGACCGATTTGAACCATACTTAGCACAGTTGTTGGATATCATAGCAAAACACGTTATGCAAAATTTCATTCCAATCGGATAAGAATTGCGCACGCTAGAGGCTCAAGAAGTCAAGACCCAAGATCGGTTTATATGGCAGCTATATCAAAACATGGACCGATATGGCCCATTTACAATACCAACCGACCTACACTAATAAGAAGTATTTGTGCAAAATTTCAAGCGGCTAGCTTTACTCCTTCGAAAGTTAGCGTGCTTTCGACAGACAGACGGACGGACGGACGGACGGACGGACGGACGGACGGACAGACGGACGGACGGACGGACAGACGGACGGACATGGCTAGATCGACATAAAATTTCACGACGATCAAGAATATATATACTTTATGGGGTCCCAGACGAATATTTCGAGTAGTTACAAACAGAATGACGAAATTAGTATACCCCCATCTTATGGTGGAGGGTATAATAATTTAATATTAATATTAACTCACCAAACCAGGTTAATGTTGACAATTATGTCCCCATTATGATTTATCATTATTTATTATCCTTCATTGACTATGTTCGTTTTTGATTTATAATGATAAAATTAATTAACTTTTGTCAATAACCATAGCCACAGTGGGGCTTACGTGTAGAATAATATCTAGACAAGGCAAAAAATTCAAATAAAAAAAGTAACAACTAATAAAAAGGCATTAAGTTCGGCCGCGCCGAACTTTGGATACCCACCACCTCGGGTCTATATATAAACCCCCTTTCGTCACAGTCCGATGAAAATTGGATAACTTATGCACCCAAATTCGGCACGGACATTGAGTGGTCCTATATATTTAAGTCACTCTTGAATTTTGTATTTCTAATTTCAACAAAATCGGGTAATAAATAAAGCTTTCATGAGCATCGGCCCTTAACCGGCATATCGGTCTATATGAGAGCTATATCTAAATGCAGTCCTATTATTACCATATTTGGGTCGAATGGGGGGTGGCCTAAAACTACTCACTATGTCAAATTTCGCGAGATCGGTCTATATGGCAGCTATATCTTAATATAGTCTGATTAAAACCATATATGGGGCGGATGTCGGGAGACCTAAAACTACCAACTGTTTAAAATTTCAGCGAAATTGGATAATAAATAGAGCTGTTTTAAATTTCAGCGAAATCGGATGAAAACTAAAGCTTTTATGGGCTACAGACCCTTTATCGGCAGATCGGTCTATATGGTCTATATGCTATATCTAAATATAGTCCGATCTCAACCATATTTGGGGTCGAAGTTGAGAGGCCTAAAACTACTCACTTTTTCAAATTTCAGCGAAATCGGATAAAAATAAAGCTTTTATGCGCATTAGACCTTTTATCGGAAAATCGGTCTATATAGCAGCTATATCCAAATATGGTCCGATTTTGCCCGTTCAAGAACTGAACCAACGTGCAGCAAAAAGACGTACCTGTACCAAATTTCAGCTCAATATCTCAAATTTTGAAGCCTGTAGAGTGATACGGACAGACAGACACACGGACATCGTTAAATCGTCTTAGAATTTTACGACGATCCGAAATATATGTACTTTGTAGGGTCGGAAATTGATATTTCGATGTGTTGCAAACGGAATGACTAAATGAATATACCCCCTATTCTACGGTGGTGGGTATTAAAATGTGCTAAGTTCGCTGACCGTAGTGGAAGTACACATGTGTAATTTACTTACAAAATTGCTGCCAAATTGACAAAAAATTAAAGCTTCTTGGGGCCTTAGATAACTAATCGGGAGATCTGTTTATATGAAAGCTATATTTGGTATAGACCGAAATGAATCGCTATTTCCACAAATGATGAAAATTTAAGCCCAACCGAATAACATTTGCGGCTTCCAGAGGCTTACGAAGTCAAGTCGAACAATCAATCATAAACGATTGCCATCCCGTACGAACTACATCAAAAGGATGTATATGTACAAAATTTCAAACGGACATTTTTATTCGTTCGACCGCTATCGTGATCTCTACAGACGGATGAACAGACGGACATGGCCAGATGTCAAAACGATCAAGAATATGCAAATTAGAGGTGTGCACGTTGTCGTGTAACGCGTGAATCACCTAATTTATGAGTGAGATACAAATCCAATCATGTGATCGTGCGTGACAGTGATTGAATTTAAATACTTCGTGCTTAAGTGTGAGTCAGTGAAATCATGCTCACGACTCAAGAGACACTCAAGACTCAAAAATAGACAGAAATTGCGGCTTCCAAGGGCTCAAGAGGTCAAATAGGGAGATCAGCTTATACGGAAGCTATTTCCGGATATAGACCGATTTAGACCATACTTGCCCAGTTGTTGGAAAATCTAAGACAAATCGAACGAACACTGTGGCTTCCAGTGGCTCAAGAAGTAAAATCAGGAGACCGGCTTATACGGAAGCTTTATCAGGTTATAGACCGATTTGGACCGCACTTAACACAGTCGTTGGAAGTCATAGCAAAACAAAGTATGCTAATTTCAACCAAATCGGTCAAAAATTGCAACTTGTACGGGCTCAAAAAGTCAAATCGGGAGATCGGTTTATATGGGAGCTATATCAATTTATAAAATGATTTAGACCGTACTTGTCACAGTTGTTGGAAGTCATAACATAACACTTTCTGCAAAATTTAAGTCAAATCGAAAGAACCGATTTGGACCGTACTTGGCACAGTCCTTGGAAATTATAGCAAAACATAACATGCAAAATTTGTGAGGGCTCAAGAAGTCAAATCGGGAGATCGGTTTATATGGGAGTTAAATCAGGTTATAAAACGATTTGGACCGTACTTGTCGGAGTTTTTGGAAGTCAAAACATAGCAGTATCTGCAAAATGTCAACCAAATCGGTCAAAAATTGCGGATTGGTTTATATGGGAGCTATATCAAGTTATAAAGGGAATTGAACAGTCGTTGGAAGTCATAGCAAAACTAAATATGCAAAATTTCAGCCAAATCGGTCAAAAATTGCAACTTGTAAGGGCTCAAGTAATCAAATCGGGATATCGGTTTATATGGGAGCTATATCAGGTTACAAAAGGATTTGGACAGTCGTTGGAAGTCATAGCAAAACAAAGTATGCAAAATTTCAGCCAAATCGATCAAAAATTGCAACATGTAAGGGCTCAAGAAATCAAATCGGGAGTTCGGTTTATATGGGAGCTATATCACGTTAAAAAACGATTAGGACCGTACTTGTCACAGTCGTTGGAAGTCATAACAAAACAATATTTGCAAAATTAAAGTCACATCGAACGAAAAGTGTGGCTTCCAGGGGCTCAAGAAGTCAAATCGGGAGATCGATGTATATGGGAGCTATATCAGGTTATAACCCGAATGAGACCGTACTTGGTACAGTCATTGGAAGTCATAGCAAAACATAGTATACAAAATTTAAGTCAAATCGGTCTAAAATTGCAACTTGTAAGGGCTTAAGAAAACAAATCGGGAGATCGGTTTATATGGGAGCTATATCAGGTTATAAAGCGATTTGGACTGTACTTGTTACAGTTGTTAGAAGTCATAACATAACACTAACTGCAAAATTTCAGGCAAATCGGTCAAAAATTGGGGATTGGTTTATATGGGAGCTATATCAAATTATAAAGCGATTTGGACCGTACTTGTTACAGTTGTTAGAAGTTATAACATAACACTATCTGCAAAATTTCAGCCAAATCGGTCAAAAATTGCGGATTGTAAGTGCTCAAGAAGTCAAATCGGGAGATCGGTTTATATGGGAGCATATCAGGTTATATACCGATTTGGACCGTACTTGGCACAGTCGTTGGAAGTCATAGGAAAACAAGGTATGCAAAATTTCAGCCAAATCGGTAAAAAATTGCAACTTATAAGGCCTCAAAAAGCCAAATCGGGAGATCGGTTTATATGGGAGCTATATCAGGTTATTAAATGATTTGGACCATACTTGTCACAGTTTTTGGAAGCCATAACATAGCACAATCTGGAAAATTTAAGTGAAATCGGACGAAAAATGTGGCTTCTAGGGGCTCAAGAAGTCAAATCATGATATCGGTTTATATGGGAGCTATATCAGGTTATAGACCGATTTGGACCGTGCTTGGCACAGTCGTGGGAAGTCATAGCAATACAAGGTATGCAAAATTACAGCCAAATCGGTCAAAAATTAAACTTGTAAGCCCCAAAAAGTCAAATCGAGAAATCGGTTTATATAGGAGCTATATCAGGTTATAAAATGATTTGGAACGTACTCGTACTCACAGTTGTTAGAAGTCATAACATAACACTATCTTCAAAATTTCAGCAAAATCGGTCAAAAACTGTACTTTTCAGGGGCTCAAGAAGTCAAATCGGGAGATCGGTTTATATGGGAGCTATATCAGGTTATAAACCAAATTGGACCGTACTTGGCACAATCGATAGAAGTCATAGCAAAACATAACATGCAAAATTTCAGCCAAATCGGCTAAAAATTGCGGATTGTGAGGGCTCAAGAAGTCAAATCGGGAGATCGGTTTATATGGGAGCTATATCAGACTATAAAATGGTGTGAACTGTGCTTGTCAGAGTTGTTGGAAGTCATAACATAACATTTTCCGCAAAATTTAAGTCAAATCGGAAGAAAACTGTGGCTTTCAGGGGCTCAAAAAGTCAAATCGGGAGATCGGTTTATATGGAAGCTATATCAGGTTATTAAACGATTTGGAACGTACTTGTCACAGTTGTTGGAAGTCATAACATAACACTATCTGCAAAAGTTCAGCCAAATCGGTCATAAATTGCGGATTGTAAGGGCTCAAGAAGTAAAATAGGGAGATGGGTTTATATCGGAGCTATATCAGGTTATATACCAATTTGGACCGTACTTGGCACAGTCGTTGGAAGTCATGGCATAAGAAAATATGCAAAATTTCAGCCAATTCGGTCAAAAATTGCAACTTGAAAGGGCTTAAGAAGTCAAATCGGGAGATCGGTTTATATTGGAGCTATATCAGGTTATAAAATTATTTGGACCGTACTTGTCACAGTTGTTAGAAGTCATAACATAACACTATCTGCAAAATTTAAGTCAAATCGGATGAAAACTGTGGCTTTCAGGGGCTCAAGAAGTCAAATCGCGAGATCGGTTTATATGGGAGCTATATCAGGTTATAAACCGATTTCGAACGTACATGGCGCTGTCGTTGGAAGTCAGAAAAATTTCAAGCGGCTAGCTCTGCGCGTTCGACAGCTATCGTGATTTCGATGGACGGACAGACATGGCTAGATCGACTCAGGATGTCGAGACGAGCAAGAATATATATACTTTTAGGGTCTTAGATCAATATTTCAAGATGTTACAAACTGAATGACTAGATTAGTATAGTAGGTATTATTATGCCTACTATACTAATCTAGTCATTCAGTTCGTGGTACAAAAAGTTCGGCTTCCCCCGACTTTAGCCCGTCGTTACAGGTTTTAAAAATTGTAGCGTGATTTCAACGGATGGTCAGACAGGCGGACGAAAGAACGGAAAGACGGACGGACTAAAGGAAGGGCAGACAGGATAAACGGACGAACAGGACAGTCGGATGAACAGGATAGACGGGCAGGGCAGAAGGACGGAAAGCACAATAGGACAGAAGGACGGACAGGACAGACGGACTGCCGGACATGATTGCAGGGTTAGAAATGGATATTTCGTTGTGTTCCAAACGGAATGGGAACATGATCATACCCCTTTCCTTCATTTACACTTTAAGAACGGAGTTGCTTAACTCGAAGTTTTACAAACAGATTAAATATTGTGGTTCTCATTCATACTGCGTTAAAAAAAAACCCACTGTGTTCAATATAACTGATATGGCTCTTTGCCCTAAAGAAGATAAGAGATTTAATTAAACGAGAGTTTTATTGTCATAAAAACAGATTTAAGATAAAATTTGTATACCATGAGTGATGGGAAGATTTATTTGTTGTTAAAAATCAGAACAAAGAAAGGGTTATACTTCATAAAGTGCAGCTACAAAACACCACCAAATATATTGTTTACACTCCATTAGTATCCTTTCATAGCTCGTTGCTACTGTTGTTGTTGTTCTTGTTTTTCTCTTTGGCTATTTTCTTTTTATTTGCGACGCAATAAAATAAAATATTGTAGACAATTTTATGGCCATTGCCGCGGGATTTAGCAACAACAGCAACTTTTGTTGACCCTTAAAAACAAAGTTAAGCCCGGGTATTACTTTTATACTTCAAAAGCAAACAGAAAATGGCAAAGAGTAAATGTTTGGGCACCAGAATTCGTTGGCACACTTTGTTTTTAAATTCTTAATTCTACATTTTAATTGCTTAATCTTTATGCTCAAACGATATGGTTTCCTCTTTAGAAAATTAAATTCTTCGAAAATTAGATGTTGAATTATTTATTTTTTTTTTTTTTTTTTGTAATCCCTTAGGTATTTTGTACATTACGATAAAAATTTCAAGTCTAGACGTTAGAGTATTTTTAAAACGTTTTATATATAGATGGTCTTGATGTATTATGAAAAGAAGCATACAATAGGGGTGTTTTTTTACCCATTAAGTGGATTTTCAAGCTTAGTTTGTATGAAGAAAAATGCTATCCCCGATAATCTAAGCGGCTAATCATATCGATGCTTGCTATCGCCGTTTATTAAAACATATAGTGTTATCATTCAATCGGAATGACAAAATTTAAAAGAGGAAGCACGCAATATATTTCAACATATTTATTCAATGATTTAAGGTTCTGGAATGCAAAAATTGCTTTGGATTTAAATAAAATCACATTTATAAACTAAACAAGTAAAAGCGTGCTAAGTTCGGCCGGGCCGAATCTTATATACCCTCCACCATTTATCGCATTTGTCGAGTTCTTTTCCCGGCATCTCTTCTTTGGACCACAATTAAATAATATGTTGGAGACCTCTGCAAAATGTCAGCCAATTCGAATAAGAATTGCGCCCTTTGGGGGTTCAAGAAGTAAAATAGAGAGATCGATTTATATGGGAGCTGTATCGGGCTATAGACCGATTCAGACCGTAATAAATACGTATGTTGATGGTCATGAGAGAATCCGTCGTACAAAATTTCAGGCAAATCGGATAATAATTGCGACCTCTAGAGGCTCAAGAAGTCAAGACCCTAGATCGGTTTATATGGCAGCTATATCGGTTATGGACCGATTTGAACCATACTTGGCACAGTTGTTGGATATAATAACAAAACACGTCGTGCAAAATTTCATTCCAATCGGATAAGAATTGCGCACTCTAGAGGCTCAAGAAGTCAAGACCCAAGATCGGTTTATATGGCAGCTATATCAGGTTATGGATCCATTTGAACCATACTTGGCACAGTTGTTGGATATCATAACAAAACATAACAATACCAACCGAGCTACACTAATAAGAAGTATTTGTGCAAAATTTCAAGCGGCTAGCTTTAATCCTTCGGAAGTTAGCGTGCTTTCGACAGACAGACGGACGGACATGGCTAGATCGACGTAAAATGTCGCGACGATCAAGAATATATATACTTTATGGGGTCTCAGACGAATATTTCGAGTAGTTACAAACAGAATGACGAAATTAGTATACCCCCATCCTATGGTGGAGGGTATAAAAAATGATTTATTTTGTTTGCTTTGTTAATGTTTGATTGTTTCGGATGTGATGTCAGTGCTGCCAACGTTAAAGCACAAAGCAATTAGCGGGAATAGCGTTTTATTGATCCACAAGCTAGCGAATCCGCTAGAATAAAACAGCACATGTCAACTAACAGAAGCACCACAAACCTTCTATGAAAACAATTTATGCCTTGTAAAAACTAAATTTAACATAAGTAGAGTAGTCGAAATGGCTAAGAGCCTCAAAAATGTAGCAAGCACCAGCGGGTAGAAACCACCAATTAAATTTTAGTCCCATCTTATCGGCACAATTCCACCCCTCCCCCTCACCCATAAAGTACCACCCAAAAATTAAACTGGACCGTTGGGGACAGTATAGGACTCAAATGAAAGGTAATCGGGAGTGGAATACAAATTTGATACCAAAATTTGGGTCCAGGTCAAGGACCGACCACAATACCCCTTTAAATAGGCATTTGAACGATAATGACAATATGGGACTCGAATGAAAGGTATTCGGGAGTAGATTACGAATATGGAAGGAGGAATGGGCTATATAACTTGTTGACATTGTAAGGGGGCGTTCCCCCATTACACCAAAAACACCACCCAAAATCAAGGTTGACCGATAGAGACAAGGTATTGGAGAGTAAAATACAAATATGGTACTTAAGTTGGGTCCAAGAAAGCCGGGGGCCACTCCAACCCCAAAAGTTCTCCAAACAGAAATATTGAACATTCCTCCCAATATGGGCCTCAAATGAAAGGTATTCGGGAGAAGATCACGAATATAACATATGAAGAATATAGGTGGTGCTTTAACTCCTAAAATCAACTCCAATAGGTAATTTGACCAATTAAAACAACGGCGGATTTGAGTGGAGTGCGTCATTCAAACTGGTGCTTAAATGACTGATGGGGTGTGGCACACAACACTCCTATTCACGCCCACCACCAAACGGCTGTATACACCAATCATGCCAATATCGGATTAAATTAAAAGTAGCCTTATTCTCCTCATATTTGTAGAGGACCACCTCACCCCAAAACAGTCGATCAATCATAATCACACAGGACACTGTGTAATTTAATTAATACCCCAAAAATTGTAACGTTCAGCGTGTTTGAAAAAAATGTAAATCTTAACGTCAAGGTTGCAACCACGGGTAACACTTTTCTAGCGTACCACCTCACCCCCAAACAGTTGATCAGTTATAATGACCTAATAGGACACTGCCGCCATACCCCCAAAGTTATGACGTTCGGTGTGATAGGAGCAGTTGCAAACCTTAACATCAAGGTGGCCGCCATTTTTAGCTCATCCACAAGGAGCCTTCTTTTCCTAGACAAGTCCAAACAACGTGCTGCTGGGCAACACTTTTATGTTCAAAAGTTTCATATGGTTTTGATTACTAAGAACTGTTGGCACCGCACCAAATATAAAGACTGGCAAATTAGTTTTTTACCACAAAGAATCGTTTAATATGGTTATTTGATTTGATTAAAAAAAAAATACTTGATAACTATTTAACAGATAGTCAGTTTTAGACAGCTGTCACATGATGATCAATGTTATAGTCGCTAAGCCGCTCCAAGCGAGTAGCAGCATAGACAAAGGAAATCTATAGACTCATAACAATATGTTCAAAAAAACTCTAACAGATGGGAGGAATTTCAAATTCTCAGTCGTTTATATGTGACTGCGAATGGATCCGGGGCAACATGTAACGGAGAACTTTTAAGTTATTTTGGGTATTAAAGTCTAAACCTTTCCCTTATCGATGGCAGCACAAATAAGCGCCATCTGTTTGTAATTGGATCAACTGAAATTGCCAAGCTATTGGAGCTATTTAAGTCATAGAAGTCATTGTGCAAAATTTCAGCCAAATTAGGTAAGAATTGAGATCTATAGTGGCTTAAGAATTAAAATCGGATCATATGGGAGCTATAAAAGGTTATGGATCCATTCAGACCCTATTTGACACGTATGTGCCAAGGAGAAGACGAGAAGAAATAATGTTTAGCCAAATCGCATAAGAATTGCACCCTCTAGAGGTTCAAAGAGTCAAATTAGGAGATCGGTTTATATGAGAGCTATATCAAGTTTTGAACTATTTAAACCAATATACATTATACAAAGTTTGAGACATATCGGATAAGAATTGCGGCGTTTAGGGGCTCAAGAGGTCCAAATCAAAGACCGGTTTATATGTCAGCTGTATCAAAACATAGACCAATATGACCCATTTACAATCCAAACCGAATTACACCAATAGGAAATATTTGTACAAAATTTCATGGGCCTAGCTTAATCCCTTCGAAAGTGTCAAGACGATAACAAATATACATATATACTTTTTTTGAGTCTCAGAAGAATATTTCGATGTTTTACAGACGGAATGACGAAATATAGAGAAACTGATGACAATGTGATGGGAGCAAGCATCACCAACAACAAATTCAGCGCCATCTATTGAGGGATAGAAATTATTTGAATAGCAAAGCAAACCCGAACGAAGAAAAAGAGCACGAGAGGTACAGGAGAGTGTGTTCATATCATATGCTTTTCACTACTGCTGATCTTATGCTTTTCACAACTGTTTTGACAAGTTGTCTGTCCTTCGAGGAAATAAAATAATAACCTTTGAATTTTCCGGTTTTATTTTTTTAACCCTCCTACCCTGGGACAAGCTTCCACAATAGTCTAAAAGTTCTATATAATTCATATGTTGCAAAAGGAAGCGCAGAGAAGCGGGCCGGGTTCAGCTAGTCTATATCTATATCTATCTTCTTCTTTTGTTAGTTAGTTAGTTAGTTAGTTAGTTAGTTAGTTAGTTAGTTAGTTAGTTAGTTAGTTAGTTAGTTAGTTAGTTAGTTAGTTTGTTAGTTAGTTAGTTAGTTTGTTTGTTTGTTTGTTTGTTTGTTTGTTTGTTTGTTTGTTTGTTTGTTTGTTTGTTTGTTTGTTTGTTTGTTTGTTTGTTTGTTTGTTTGTTTGTTTGTTTGTTTGTTTGTTTGTTTGTTTGTTTGTTTGTTTGTTTGTTTGTTTGTTTGTTTGTTTGTTTGTTTGTTTGTTTGTTTGTTTGTTTGTTTGTTTGTTTGTTTGTTTGTTTGTTTGTTTGTTTGTTTGTTTGTTTGTTTGTTTGTTTGTTTGTTTGTTTGTTTGTTTGTTTGTTTGTTTGTTTGTTTGTTTGTTTGTTTGTTTGTTTGTTTGTTTGTTTGTTTGTTTGTTTGTTTGTTTGTTTGTTTGTTTGTTTGTTTGTTTGTTTGTTTGTTTGTTTGTTTGTTTGTTTGTTTGTTTGTTTGTTTGTTTGTTTGTTTGTTTGTTTGTTTGTTTGTTTGTTTGTTTGTTTGTTTGTTTGTTTGTTTGTTTGTTTGTTTGTTTGTTTGTTTGTTTGTTTGTTTGTTTGTTTGTTTGTTTTTGTTTGTTTGTTTGTTTGTTTGTGTGTTCCTTATAGACTCAGAAACGGCTGAACCGATTTTCTTGAAATTTTCGCAGATGGTGCATAATGATCCTGTGGTGAAAATAGATATTTACGATAAGAAAACGTATCTGATATCCAATTGCCGGACCAAGTGCTAGGTGGACCACCCACCCCAAACCCCAAAACACCCCTAAATCGGATATATTTACCGACCATGCCAATATGGGACTCCCCAAAACACCCCCCCAAACAGAACTTTACTGGACCATGGGAATATGGGGCTTAAATAAAATTTATTTGAATGTACAATACGAATCCGATATCCAAAAATGGGACCAAGTGTTCGGGGGATCGCCTCTTCCCAAACACACAATATAGGGCCCTAATAAAAGGTCTTAAGGAGTAAAGCACGAATCTGATATCAATATTCGGGAAAAGTGTCTACGGGGCCACGCCACCCCCACAACACCACCCAAATAGTAAGTATTTTCTGACTATTGCAATATGCGGCTCAAATAAGAGAGTTTTTAGAGTTGAACACAAATCCGATATTTATTTTCAAGGCCAACTCACTGAGTGGCCGCCCATCCCCCAAAACACCCCACAAACCGGCCATGTTTGCCGACTATGGAAATATTAGGCTTAAATGAAAGGTATTTGGGAGTAGACCACGCACGTAATATCAACATTTGGGACCAACTGTCTAGGGGACTTCCCACCACCATAACAACCCCCAAATAGAACGTATTTGCTCACTGAGAATAGAGCACGTTGCTCATATTTTTTCCGGGCTTAGTGTCTGGGGGACTACCCCAATCACCAAAACACCCCTAAATCGGCCATATTTACCGACCATGTCAATGTGGAGCTTAAATGAAAGGTATTGGGGGGTAGAGCAAGAATTGATACCCACTCTCGGGACCAATTTTCTGGGGGGCTACCCTTTTCCCAAAATACCCCATAAACAGCAATTTTTCACTGACCATCGCATTATGGGGCTCAAATAAAGGTATTTGGGAGTAGAATACGAATTTGATATCCAAATGTAGGACCATGTAGTTAGGGCATCACCCCTTCCCCAAAACACCCCTCAAAGGGTAAAAATGTTTCGACCATGCCAATATGTGGCTCAAATGAAAGGTATTTGAGATTAGAAAACGAATTTGATTACCAATTTTGGGGCCATGTGTTTGGGGGACGCCTCATCCCGCATCATTGGGGGACGCATTTGAGAGAAGAGCACAATGCTGATATTTTTTCAGGGCCAAGTGGCTGGGGGAACACCTCACCCCCGAAAACACCCCTAAATCAGATATCATGAGAATATCGGGCTGAAATAAAGTATTTTAAGAATGGAGTATACCTTACATCCAAACTTAAATTCGTAGACCAATAAAGATCATATGGGATTCAGATAAAGGCACTTATATTGTTAAACTGTTAGCCAAAATCTAACTAAACTAAAATCTCTTTAATTGTCGAAAATGAATATTCAAAGGAAAATTTCTTCCCATATAAAGGAAAAGAAGGCGCAGCGGAGCGGGCCAGGGTCAGCTAGTACGTAATATAGTGAATGCAAAGAAGAGTAATTGAAAAAAAAAGTTATAATTCATATGGTGTAAAAGGAAGCGCAGCGAAGCGGGCCGGGTTCAGCTAGTCTGATATAAACATTCATTCCTTAGTGTATGGCGCCTTCCCACCCCCCAGAAACCCGTATGGATGTCAAATGATAGGTATTTAAAAGAAGAGTAAAAACCAATAGGGGCAATATGGGTATCAAATGAAAACTATTTGGAAATTGAGTACACATCTGTTATAAGAACTTGGTCCAAGATGTCTAAGGGGCTTCCCCAACCCTAAAAATCCAAAAATGGGCCTGAATGTCCAACGTCACAAAATGAGTATCAAAGTTCTTTGGGATTTGACTACAAATCTGTATGCACATCTGCACAAAGTCTGGGGCCAGCCCTCCCACTAAATACCTTCAGTAGGACGTGTAGTTCAAGCGGGATAATATGTGAATAAAAAGATAGGTCTGTGTTAGCATGGTTCGAATCTAATGTTGATATAGGGATTCAAGAGTCTGGGTACGCCCAGCCGTCCTGCCGTTCAGCAGGACATGTTTATCGCGACAATAAAGGACTCACAAAAATTGTGTTTTGGGTCTTAGCGTCGGGGGCCCTCTCCTCCCAACAAAAACATGTAGGATGACCGAAAATAAATTGTACTCAAATAAAAGGACGTGTCACAAACCAATCCCCCTCCCCCCAATCCTACATAAACATAAAGGAATTAAAAAATATCGGATAAAAGTTATATATGGGGGCTATAAATCAAATCAAATACATCAAATTAAAATCAAATTCACATGAAATATCGAAAGCTATAAGAGAATCCGTTGTGTTAAATTTTAAAATCGGTTAACATTATTACTACAAATCGGACGAACTCACTATACAAGCTATATCCAAATCTGAACTGATTTTGACCTTAATGCGGACCTGTTGTACTAGTCGCAAAGGAAAGTGTTTTGCAAAATTTTGAGAATATCTCCTTGATAAATGAGGGCTATATCTAAATCTGAACCGATTCATATGAAATTCATCCGAAAAGTAGAAAGCCATAAGGGAATCCGTTGTGCCAAATTTTGTTATAATCGTTTAAAAAATTACCATTTTATTGCATTATTGTCGCAAATCAGACGAACATATACAGTGGCACAAAAAATCTACATACCCTACTCAAAAAACACGTTTTACAAAATGAAATTTTTGTAGAAAAAGGTTTTTCCGTCAGATGGCTATTCTTGTTAAAATTGTTTGCCATGGTTTCCAGTAATATAATTAGTTAAAATTTTTATGGTAAAACCTTATCCTAACTACATTACTGTCAGTTTACGTAACTGCTGTTTATGAAAAAGTATGTAGACATATCTGTGCCACTGTATATGAAAGCTATATCCATATCTGAACCGATTTCTATCAAATTCAATAGCATTCGTCTCTACGCCAAAAAAAATTTACGTGCCAAATTTGAAGACGATCAGATGAAAATTGCGACCTAAAGTTTGTACACAAATTAACATGGATAGACGGACAGATAGACCTCCCAAAACAAAACAAACAAAAAAACAATTCAAAACTTCATACAAACGCCCCGTCATGACATTGAACAATTCATCTGAAACTCGTTAATCTATCTACAATTGAAGCCCTTTCACAGTTAGTTGGGCTGCAAATAACTTTTTTCTTTCGCATGAGAGCACTAAGACTAAAAGAGGAGATCCTTTCAAAACGTTCACCACATACATCACTCGTTATTGGAGTTTTTATACCCTCCACGAAATGATGGAGTGCATATTAATTTCGTCATTCTGTTTGTAACACCTCGAAATATGCGTCTAAGACCCCATAAAGTTTATATTTTTGATCGTCATGGCTTTTTAAGTCGATCTAGCCATGTCCGTCCGTCAGTCGAAAGCACGCTATCTTCCGAAGGAGTAATGTTAGGAGCTTTAAATTTTGCACAAATACTATTTTTTAGTGTACGTCGGTGGGGATTGTAAATGGGCCAAATTGGTTCATGTTTTGAAATAGCTGCCATATAAGCCGACCTTGGATCTTGAGTTCTAGAGCTTCTAGAGGGCGCAATTCTTATCGTGTTCTTATGCGTGTTATGGGTATCATTTCCAACAACTGTGCCAAGTATGGTCAAATTTAGTCCATAATCTGATATAGCCGCCATGAAAACCGATCTCCAGATTAGACTTCTTGAGCTCCAATAAGGCGCAATTATTATCCGTATTGGCTGAAAGAGAGGGCGTTTTGCACAATGCCTTCTACTATGGTCTTGAATATCCTCAACAAGTATGATCCGAATTGACCCATAGCCTGATATAGCTCCAATAGCATAGTAATTCTTATCAATTATCCTTTTTTGCCTTTTAAAGGATATCGGGCAAAAAACTTTACAAATGCGATCCTTGGTGAAGGGTATATAAGATTCGGCCCGGCCGAACTTAGCACGCTTTTGCTTGTTGTTACTCCAATGGTTCAGCCGCTGGCTTTTGTGTGTTTGGGAATTGTGTTTGGCTATTGTCTAGGAATTTAAAGCTTCGCACTTTCATGGGTAATAACTCAAAGGCTTTGACACATTTGTTACACACCAAACAGAATTCTTGCCTGGCTTATACTGAAACGCATATAAAATTCGTGTTATGAAGCAGAAAAAAATACCACTAACCGTTTTTGCGGCAATAAATGTTTGGCTTTTTGTCGCGTGCATTTGATTATTTAAATAACGAGGGTATGAAGGCAAGGTAAGAAAATTCAAAAATCATTATTGTCATTTCTAAGGTAAGATTATCGTTCTGATTCCACAATGAACTACACCACCAACCTAACACCCAGAAGCAAGAGAGATAGTAGATAGATAGATTGATAGATTATTATACGGATCAACTCTAAATCACTTTCTGATTTTATCTAGCTTTGTCTGTCCGTCTGTCTGTTTATGTGTATTTTGTAAAATTGTAATCAAAGTTGTAACGATCCGTTTTTGTCTCGTACTGTGTGATTTAGTGGCTACGCCGATTATTGTGCGCATTAATACATCTTGGGTCAACTTGCACGGAAGAAAGGATGATATTTTAGCTAATATCATTTTGGCAACACTGGTTTAAACAGCTTACACACGTTTCGTGTTTTGTTTTACTGTCAAACATCCTCAGTTTGGTCTAATTTAACCAATTTGTGTTCAGCGACGATGCACATTTTTGGCTCAATGAGTATGTAAACAAGTAGAATTGTCGATTTTGGAGTGATGTCAGCCAGAAGCATTGCAAGAGCTTCCAATGCAAATGAACAAGTAAAAGCGTGCATCGGCCGGGCCAAATCTTGGGAACCCACCATCATGGATTCTGCATAATTTTCATAATTTTATGCCACATACCAAACTTCTGTCAAACCAGCAAAAATTAAAGCTTCTAGGAACCGAACAAGGATGATCGAGCGACCGCTTTACATGGGTTATGGACTGGTTTGGACCGTATACGGCACACCTGTTGGAAGTCATAGCAGAACACAGCACGTAAAATTTCAGCAAAATCGGACAAAAATTGCGACTTATAAGGGCGCAAGAAGTCAAATCGGGAGATCGGTTTATATGGGAGCTATATCAGGTTATAGAGCGATTCCGATCGTACTTGGCACAGTTGTTGGAACCATAACGGAACACCACGTCCGAAATTTCAGAAAAATCGGACAAAAATTGCGGCTTCTAAACGCTCAAGAAGTCAAATCGGGAGATCGGTTTATATGGGGTTATAGACCGATTTGAACCGTACTAGGTAGAAATGTTGGAAGTCATAACACAACACTATATGCAAAATTTCAGCCAAGTCGGACAAAAACTCCGGCTGTAAGGGCTCAAGAAGTCAAATCGGGAGATCGGTTTATATGGAGCCTACATTAGGTTATAAACCGATTTGAATCGTTCTTGGCACAGATGTTGAAAGTCATAATAGAACACAATATGCAAAAATTTAGCCAAGTCGTTGCAGCTTCCAGGGGCTCAAGAAGCCAATCTAAATCCGAACCGATATAGCCCATTTGCAATCTCCAACGACCTGTGTATAATTCTGTGTAAAATTTTAAGCGGCTTGCTTAACGCATTCGGCCGCTATCGTGATTTCGACAGACGGACGGACGTGGCGTCGAAACGATCAAGAATATATATACTTTATGGGGTCTTAGACGTATATTATGAGGTGTTACAAACGGAATGACTAGATATAAAGTGGGTATAAAAAGTTACAAATTGGTGCGTTTTATGGGCTGGTGGCATCATAGGACCGTACTTCTTCAAAGATGATGCGAATCGTAACGTTTTCAGATTATTTTTGTGGGGTTATGTTAAAGTTCATGTCTATACAGACAAGCCCGCTTCAATTGACGAATTGTAAAATACCGGAAAGAGTTTGCCAAAATTGGAGGTCAACATTTGCCTGAAATAATCTGTAAAAATTAAATTATTTGGATCGTATTTTCGATTCAAATTAGGATTTCGTGATTTTTTTTTAATTTTATGTGTTTTTATTTATTTTTTTTAAAACCTCCTAAAAAATCACCCTTTATTACCACAACCGTAGCCACTGTGCTCTTTTTCGTCTCCCTATCCACTGTGCCATGGTAACCGTCCGCATTTATTTATACGAATACTCATACGCCAGCCCATTCATGCATAGGAACATAAGCTAGAAAAGACTAGTCGGCATACTATTTATTAATTAAAATGGCCATGGGCCAGCCAAACAACCACCTAGACATGTATTACAATGTTTCCCCTTGAAGCAAATCTAGGTTTGCGACGAGATTTCGGAAATCTGGTGTTTTGCAACGAGGTTTCCCATACATTTTCAATGTGAGCAAATCTACCTATTCTCCTTCCAAATTCAAATGCAACACTGCGTTTGCATTGAATGCCGGTTATTATTGGGATTTTTGGCCAGCACTTTTTCTCAACATCTAACAATTTCTTATTGAAATTATAAAATTTAGTAGTTATTTAATAAAATCCTTTCACAAACTTAATTGCTGACCGCAATGTATGCTGAACACACTAAAGATGCTAATTAAAATAAAAACGTCACTGCTGTCAAATAAAACCGCATAAATCGGGCTCTAGTGAAAACATGGTTTTAGTCTACATGAACCTACGCTGGTCGTGGTCATCAACGCGAGTAATGAACATCCACACACAACAATATAAAGGCCATACCGTCAGATTTGAGAATGGGCATTTAATTCTTTGACACAAGAGCTTACCCTGGATATTTTTATTCGACGCTTATTTCAACAAAACAAGTTGAATAGAATTTTCACTTAGTTCATTTGGCAAATGTAATTTAACATCATATCTTTTAAGGGCTGGTCATCAGTCGTTTGAGCTGACAGAATAATAAGACGTGTGGAATGGCCCACAGTCAGACCGCCATTCGGCCCGGCCGAATCTTGGTCCCGCTTTTACTTGTTATTTCTTGATTTTTGTACTTGGATTAATTTGCAATTTTGTTAAGTATTTTTGTTGTCTATTTTCGCAAAGGTAAAATTTTTAAGTTTGGTTTCCTTTTTTTGTAATTCAAAAATTTCATTTATGTACACTTCTATTTGTTATGTTTCGTTTTAAATACACAAGTTTCTTTTATTTTTCAAAATTCTTATTTTTTTATACCCATGTCTAGATCGACTAAGAACGTTAAGACGAACAAGAATATATATACTTAATGGGGTCTTAGGCAGATATTTCGAGGTGTTACAAACGGAATGACTAGATTAGTATACCCCCATCCTATGGTGGTGGGTATAAAAGTTGTTATGCTATTTTGGCGCTACATCAAGTTACAGTCCCATTTGGACCATAACTGAATTGAATCTTGAAGGCCATAGGAGAAGTCATTGGGTAATAGTTCAGTCCATTCGGATAAGAATTGCGCCTTGTAGGGGCTCAAGAAACATAATCGGGAGGTCGGTTTATACGGGAGCTATATCACGCTATAAATCGATTAAGACCATATTAGCATACGCATGTTGAAGGTCATGGGAAGCTGTTGTACAAAATTTCAGCCAAATCGAATAAGAATTGCACCCTATATTAGGTTATGTATTGATTTGAACCATACTTACCACAGTTTTTGAAAGCCATAACAAAACACTTCATGCATAATTTCAGCCAAATCAGATGAGAATTGCGCCCTCTAGTGGCTCAAGAAATCAAGATCCAAGATCGGTTTATTTGGCAGCTATATCGAAACATGGGCCGATATGGACCATTTACAATCCCAACTGTCCTACACTGATAAGAGGTGTTCGTGCAAAATGTCAATCGGCTAGCTTTACTCCTTCGAAAGTAAGCGTGCTTTCGACAGACGGACTGTCAGACATGGCTAGATCGACTAAGAATGTCATGACAATCAAGAATATATGCACTTTATGGGGTTTCTGATGAATATTGTGAGTTGCTACAAACGGAATGACGAAATTAGTATACCCCCTCCCATGGTGGAGGGTTAAACAAACAAACAAAGCGCAACAATTTAATTTTTATATAATAAAGAAGAAGATAGAAGAGAAACATTCAAATGTCTTAACAAGAAGAAGTTGTTGTTGTTGTAGCATTGTGTTGTACACTGTGGACAAGTCAAACGACATTTTTGAACCTATTGAAATTTTTACTTTTCTGCGACTTTTTCTGCAAAAGTGCTTTTTTTTACAATTTCCATTTTTTTTCTGTCTTGTGGAGATATCTATCTTCTTTTTATGTTTCCCTGATGTAAACGCCGCATGCCTTTCTCAATTCTTACAATTCCAAGCTACTATTTTTGGAAAAGAAAATTTTTTTATAACCTCTTTAAAAAAAATCAACTTTATGTGCGACTTTTTCAATATTCTCAATGATAACCCTTTTTACAAGTATCAACAAAATTACCAATTACCAATTTTGTTATCCCTGATAGTTACTGACTCATTAGAGGGATATTGTTGAGTAGATTTCAGTTTGCGTTATGTGTTGACATCCATTTCTTTGTACCCACCACCATAGGATGGTGGTATACAAGTCTAGTCATTATGTTTGTAAGACCTTGAGATATTGATCTGCGACCCCATAAAGTAAATATATTCTAGATTGACTCGACATTCTGAGTCGATCTAGCCACGTCCGTCTGTCAAAGTCACGGTCGAACGCGTAAAGCTAGTCACTTGAAATTTTACACTGATACATAATATTGATGTAGGTCGTCGCCATATCGGTACACATTTAGATATAGCTTCCACATAAACCGATCTCCTGATTTGACTTCTTAAGCCCTTGGAAGCCTCAATTTTTGCCCGATTTAGCTTAAAATTTGCACAAAGTTTTCCGATCTCCTTTGACTTCTTGAGCCCCTGGAAGCCGTAATTTTTGTCCGATTTAGCATGTAGTGTTCTGTTATGACTTCCAACAACTGTGTTAAGTACGGTTTAAATCAGTGTATAACCAGATATAGATCGCATATAAACTCGTCTCTCTATTATCATCGTTCAGTTCCTAAAAGCTTTCATTTTTGCTGGTTTGACAGAAATTTGGTATGTAGAGCAAAATTATGTCCTTCAACTAAATTTAGTTTGTATAAATTTTAAAATAGCAGAATCCTTGGTGGAGGGTTCCCAAAATTCGGCCCGGCAAAACTTAGCACGTTTTTACTTGTTTACCCTCTCTTGAAATGTTTATATTTAATTTTACAACGGTTAAATGCTTCAGCAATGTGGTGGAACAAAAAAAATATCAAATTAAGTATGGCCAACCACTTAATGCAATTTATCGATTATTTAATCTCCCACTCTGTTTGGCAATATATGACCTACTGGCAAAGAATTTGATAAATAAAAATAAACAGATTTTCACACTGCAATAAAGGGCACAAAGGTATAGCAGAATTTTAACCATGAATATGAAATTTAAAATGTTTAATTCGCCACAATGACAGATTTTAAAAATGCACTTT
The DNA here is from genome assembly GCF_963082655.1 of Stomoxys calcitrans. Classification (NCBI taxonomy): domain Eukaryota; kingdom Metazoa; phylum Arthropoda; class Insecta; order Diptera; family Muscidae; genus Stomoxys; species Stomoxys calcitrans. The sequence goes on from NC_081552.1 coordinate 9,056,638, forward strand.
TCACTTGTTGGACGTGCGTTTGTGAATAAATTACTTGGTTTTAATTGAAGTATGTCTATATTGATGCATTCAAAATCGTTCGAGTGTAAATACCCTCCCTCATTGATGATGTCCAATTTTTGCCATAGTAACAATTTAATTAGTATCCGTATCCACTTTTATAGCTACGTATGTGTGACTGTGTTTGTGTGTTGCTGTGTGAAAAAGAGATTATTTTATTTGATACACATTAGAAAGCCTTTAGATCTGATATGTCGAACGTTTATATGTTTACAGAATATTTAAATATGTTTGGGTGTGTAAAGGTTTACAAACACTCTGAAAAAATTCGCTTCTGTCAGATATTTGATATTAGGTAAACAAACGTGCTGACGAGCAGAGGAGCAATATATCATTGACCTTTTTTCATTCAGAAAGATCAACACTCAATTTTTCTACAAACAGTGCGTTGATGCTTTAATTCCTTAAATTTTTTGTGTTTCTAATTAACCAGACGGATAATTTAGATATAGATTGTAAGGGACTTAGTTTATATACTGGCCAAATAAGGAAGTGATTTAAAAACATGTCATATAAAGGCACAAAATTTGGTAAAACAAGTAACAGCTTGTTGGAGACCTGTGTAAAATGTCAGTCAATTCGAATAAGAATTGCGCCCTTTGGGGGCTCAAGAAGATAAATAGAGAGATCGATTTATATGGGAGCTGTATCAGGCTATATACCGATTTAGACCATAATAAACACGAATGTTGATGGTCATGGGAGGATCTGTCGTACAAAACTTCAGCCAAATCGGATAGGAATTGCGCCCTCTAGAAGCTCAAGAAGTCAAGACCCACGATCGGTTTATATGGCAGCTATATCAGGTTATGGGCTGATTTGAACCATACTCGGCACAGTTGTTTGATACCATAACAAAACACGTCATGCAAAATTTCATTCCAATCGGATAAGAATTGCGCCCTCTAGAGCTTCAAGAAGTCAAGACCCAAGATCGGTTTGTATGGCAGCTATATCAGGTTATGGACTGATTTAAACCATACTTGGCACAGTTGTTGGATATCATAACAAAACACAAGCGTCTAGCTTTACTCGTTCGAAAGTTAGAGTGCTTTCGACGGATAGATGGACGGACAGACGGGCGGACAGACGGACGGACAGACGGACGGACAGACGGACGGACAGATGGACGGACAGACAGACGGACGGACGGACGGACGGACAGACAGACGGAAGGACAGACGGACGGACGGACGGACAAACAGGCGGACAGACGGACGGACATGGCTAGATCGATATTAAATGTCATGACGATCAAGAATATATATACTTTATGGGGTCTCAGACGAATATTTCGAGTAGTTACAAACAGTATGACGAAATTATTGGGTTGCCCAAAAAGTAATTGCGGATTTTTTAAAAGAAAGTAAATGCATTTTTAATAAAACTTAGAATGAACTTTATTCAAATATACTTTTTTTACACTTTTTTTCTGAAGCAAGCTAAAAGTAACAGCTGATAACTGACAGAAGAAAGAATGCAATTACAGAGTCACAAGCTGTGAAAAAATTTGTCAACGCCGAGTATATGAAAAATCCGCAATTACTTTTTGAGCAACCATAGTATACGCCCATCCTATGGTGAAGGATATAAAAATTTAAAAGATCGATGTCTTGACCTATATATATGATAACTTATCATAACAAAATACAAATACAAATACTTGTTCTAAATATGAAATGTTGAAATCGTACCAGGAGTGGAATAAAAAGTACTTACGTGCTATAATTGGTACTATTTACTACTTTCTTTATAGGCTACGGGCAATCTTGGCAGTATGTACCGGGCGACTAGAAGATTTTTTTGATATTCGTGCATTGTGGTACTAAACCATACAAAATTGTACTTTCTTTACAGACTCAGCTACCCGTGAAGTTAGGGAAACAAGAACATCTTGGCAGTATATAACGGATGACTTGAATTTTTTGTTAATTTGTACATTTAGGTACTAAAACATACAAAATGGCAATTTATTCAATAATTGAGCTAAAGATCTCAAAACTACGGTACAGTTACTCCTTGACAGTATTTATCGGCCGACTAGAGATTTTTTTAGGTTCGTACATTTCGGCACTTAAACTTTCAAAATGTTCTTTCCTTACTGATAAGGCTAAAGCTATTAAAATTGCGATACAGTTACACCTTGATATTGGGGGCATCGGGGGCAGCGAAGCGACCGGGCATATGCTAGCATATTCATAATATATAGAAATTATATTGACGTAGCAATTTTTCTAAATATTTAAATTTTTTAACATTTTTGAAAAAAAAATGTTTTCATTTCCTTAGTCCCTACAACAAAACAAATCATTTTCTTAATATTTTATGACCATTTAGCGAATGATTTTGGGATAAAATACAACCAGATGTCAAAAGAAATAGGATTGTTGCCATAGATTTATTTTTTACAGAAACCATCAAATGCAACAAGACATTAAAAAGAATTCAAGAAATCTCACTGCTGAGAATTTTGAGCAATTTTTTCGTTTGATTTTTGCGATATAAAAAATTGGCGACTTTCGACAAACCATTTTTCATTTCATTACGATACCTCTTTCCTAACTCGAGCTAGATTTTTTCTAAGACAGCTCTGTTCTTGGGTATTTTTCGTTGTTAATGCGAACCTGGGCACACGCAGCAGCAGCAAGAGCCGTTGCCGTTGTCTAGCATTCGAAGATAGACAACTGCCAAAAAATATTTCCAATTAGTGCAAAATTCAGCTCCGGCTTTATGAGCAAATGTCGCCGCCGATGTGTCAGTTCCTGCAAACAATAGCTATCAGAATTAAAACAATAAAAACTTGCTAAGTTCGCCCGGGCCGAATCTTATCGTCTTTGTCGAGTTCTTTTTTCGGAATCTCTTCTCTGCTATTAGAGCGATATCAAGCTATGGTCCGGGTCGGACCACAATTAAATTATATGTTGGAGACCTGTGTAAAATGTCAGCCAATTCGCTCTTTGAGGGCTCAAGAAGTAATATAGAGAGATCGATTTATATGGGAGCTGTATCAGGCTATAAACCGATTCAGACCATAATAAACACGTATGTTGATGGTCATGGGAAGATCTGTCGTACAAAATTTCAGGCAAATCGGATAATAATTGCCCCCTCTAGAGTCTCAAGAAGTCAAGAACCCAGATCGATTTGAACCCTATTTGGTACAGTTGTTGAAAGTCATAATAAAATACGTCATGCAAAATTTCAGCCAAATCGGATAGGAATTGCGTCCTCTAGAAGCTCAAGAAGTCGAGATCCTCGATCGGTTTATATGGCAACTATATCAGGTTATGGACTGATTTAAACCATACTTGGCACAGTTGCTGGGTAACATAACAAAACACGTCGTGCAAAATTTAAACCAAATCGGATAAGAAGCGCCCTCTAGTGACTCAAGAAGTCAAGATCTGAGATCGGTTTTTAGGGCACCTATATCAAAACATGGACCGATAAGGCCCATTTACCATCCCAACCGACCTACACTAATAAGAAGTATTCGAGCAATATTTCTAGTCGCTAGCTTTATTCCTTCGAAATTTAACGTGCTTTCGAAAGACAGACGGACGGACATAGCTAGATCGACTTAAAATGACATGACGATCAAGAATATATATACTATATGGGCTATTAGACGCATATTTCGACGTGTTACAAACAGAATGACGAAATTAGTATACCCCCATCCTATGGTGGAGAGAATAATAAATAAATATATCTTAAATCTATAACATCAAAAGTATTTCTCACTGTGCATTCACGTTGTTGCTGCTGATGTCGTTAAAGTACAAACAGCACGTTGTAGCTTTATGTTTATGTGAATACAATTATGCATAATTAGCTCCATTTGGCCATATCGCAATTATCGTCCTTCTATTATAGCTCCCCTGTGGTCTTGATGGTCTATGTATCCTTTTGCCATATAGACCACAATTTTGTTTGTCTATTTTATATTTGGCAGTATGTGTGTTTGATGCGCATGTGATTTTGTGATTTTAACAGCTTTAATCTCATGTTAAATATTTGCAATTTGCTGAAAGCCTACCACAAAACCTTTATGCAGTGCAATATCCATTTCGCATACATACATATGCATATAGAAATTTAATTGTGTCCATATGTTTAGAATTCATTCCATGCCATTTCAGTCAAATTGATATGGACGAAGTAATGTGATTTGGTTTGCATGGTTTTCATACCATCCACCATAGGATGGGGGTATTCTAATTTCGTCATTCTGTTTGTAACACCTCGAAATATGCGTCTAAGACCCCATAAAGTACATATATACTTGATCGTCATGACATTTAAAGACGACCTAGCCATGTCCGTCCTTCTGTCTGAAGTCACGCAAACTTTCGAACTTCTTATTAGTGTAGGTCGGTTGGGATTATAAATGGGAGAAATCGGTCCATGTTTTGATTTAGCTGCCATATAAACCGATCTTGGGTCTTGACTTCTTCAGCTTTTAGAGGGTGCACTTCTTATCCGATTTGACTGTAAATTTGCGTGTGGTATTTTATTGTCACTCACAACTGTTTGGAAGAAGTATGGCTTAAATCGGTTAATAACCTGGTATAGGTGCCATATAATCCGATTTGGCTGAAATTTTGCATGAGGTGTTTTTTTTTTTTGCCTTTCAACAACTGTGCTAAGTGTGGCGCAAATCGGTACATAACCTGATATAGCTGTCATATAAACCAAACTGGGATCTTGACTTCTTGACTCCTTTAGAAGACGCAGTTATTATTACAGTTGGCTGAAATTTTGTACAACGCCTTCTCCCATGATCTTTAACAAACATGTAAAATATGGTCTGAACCGATCTATAGCTTGATACAGTTCCCATATAAACCGATCTTCCGATTTTGCTTCTCGAGCCACTACAAGACGCAATTCTTATTCCGAAGGGACTGAAATATAACACTATGACTTCTATAATGTTTAGGATTCAATTTATTTATTGTCCGAATCGGACTATAACTTGACTATAACTATATAGCTCCAATATCATAGCAGTTCTTATTCATTATTCTTTGTTTGTCTAAAAAGAGATACCGCGCAAAAACTTGACAAATGCTATCCATGGTGGAGGGTATATAAGATTCGGCCCGCCCGAATTACTTGTTTTCAATAATTTCTATTTATGTTTAATTAAAATTTAATGTAAACTCATTGGACTGAATGTGTAATTTATTGTTTTGGCACACATCTATACAACAATTAAATAACTACTTAAGTGGTAAATTACACATCATTTTGCAACACCATTTAATAATGGGAAATTAAATAGTCATACACTTTTGTATTTTGATTAGTGGTTTGAAATGCCATTCAGTTTTCATATAAAACTAATTAATTTAAATTTATATATATTTAGCTTAGCCCGATAATGCTATGTTGGAGAAAAGTACTCTTAATACGGAAATTTCTGCTTAATTCCTGTTGAAAATGCATTCCAATTTTCCTATGAATTTTTCTACTCTCAAATGCATCTCATTTAAACCCCAATAAGTAAAAATCCCGTTTAAGGGTGTGATGGGTCCCCATAGACTTGGTCTCAAAAGTGGAAGTCAATTTCGTGCTCTACACCTTTCATTTAAGATCCATACTGACATGGTCGGTAAATATGTCCAATTTAAGGATTTTTTTAGGGTGGGGTGACCCACGAAGCACTTAGTCCCACAATTGGGTACTAGATTCACTTTCTACTCTCAAATACCTTTAATTTGATACCCATTTTGTAGTGATTGATCAATAAATCCGTTTGGCGGGTTTTAGGGGTGGGCGGCTTTCCAAGGCGCCCCATTTCAGATTCTGTCCATAGTCTCAGTCCACAGATTCAGATTCGTAGAATTTAACCTCATATTGTCACGACTGGTGCATACGGCCATTTGGTAGAGGGTGTCTATATGAGGGTTGAGCAACACAATCCATCTGAAACTTTTAGCACATATTTGAGTGACGAACTCTATTCAAAAATGTCTATCAATTAATCCCCCATTGTTTTAATTAATAAAATAATCTATTGGAGGCGAATTTTGGAGCTAAAGCGCCACCTAGATTCTTGGACACAAAGTTTAATGTCATATTCGTAATCAACTCCCAAATACCTTTCATTTGAGTCTTATATAGCTTTGATCGAGTAAAATTCCCATTTGGGGGTGGAGCGACCCGCAAATATTTAGACATAATTATACCCACCACCATAAAATGGTCCGTCAACCGTCTATCGAAACCACGATAGCGGTCGAACGCGTTAAGCTAGCCGCTTCAAATTTTGCACAGATACTAAGTATTGATGTACGTCGTTGGGGATTGCAAATGGGCCATATCGGTTTGGATTTGGATATAGCTCCCATATAAACCGATCTCTTGATTTGACGTCTTGAGCCCGTGGAAGCCGCAAATTTCCAATAACTGTGTTAAGATTTGAATTCATGAGCCCTTGGAAGCTGGAAGTTTTTTCCGATTTGGCTGAAATTTTGCATGCGGTGTTCTGTTATGACTTACAATAACTGTGTTAAGTACCGTCCAAATCGGTCAAGAACCTAATATAGCTCCCATATAACCCGATTTCCCGATTTGACTTATTGAGCCCCTGGAATCCTTAGTTTTCATGACTTCCTTCCTTCCTTTTCATGGAATCCTTAGTTGTTATGACTTCCAACAACTGTGCCAAATACGATGCAATCGTTACAAACCGCAATTTTTGTCCGATTTGGCTGAAATTTTGCGCTAAATTCTGTGCTAAATATGGTTTAAATCGGTCAAGAATTTGATATAGCTCACATCTAAACCGGTCTCTCGATCATCCTTCTTCGGTCCCTGGAACTTTAATTTTTGCTGGTTTGACAAAAGTTTGGTATGTAGAATAAAAGTATGGCTTTCAACAAAATTTATTCTACTCTCCAATATTTTTCATTTGGTACCCATATTATCCCGATCGGCCAACCTTGATTTTGGATGGTGTTTTTGGGGTAACGGGGGAGGGTTCGCCCCCTTCAAATATCAACAAATTATATAGCCTATTCCTCCTTCCTGACCACAATCGTATTCTACTTCCGAATACCTTTCATTCGAGTACCATATTGTCATTATCGTCCAAAATACCTATTTGAAGGGGTTTTGGGGTCGCGACAACCCCGTAAGTACTTGGAGCCAAATTTTGATATCAAATTCGAATTTTGCTCCCGAATACCTTTCATTTGATACCCATATTGTCCCGATCGGTCAACTTTGACTTTAGGTGGCGTTAAAGGGGTTTTGGGTTCGGGGCAGCTTTCTAAGTACTTGGACCATACCTTTGATATCAAATGTGTATTCTACTCCTGAATACCTTTCATTTGAGTCCCATATTACCACGATCGGTTCACTTTTATTCTCCTTGGCCCTGCAAAGGACTTTTTATTGGTGTTCTATTCTATCCTGATCGGCCTTAATTTTTTTAGTTTTAATTCCTTGTTTTGGGTACGATGGAGGGTGGGCGATTGCCTTCTGACACGTCTTTTCATGACAGTTTGGTGTTGTTTTTATTGGGAGGGGAGGGTCGCTACCCCCGAGACCCAAAAGACAATTTATTTGAGTCCTTTAATGTCGATAGCTACATGTCCAGCTGAACGGCAGGACGGCAGAGCGCGACCCAGATAGTTGAATCGTTATATCAACATTAAATTGGAACCCTACAGTCATAAAGCTTTCGTTCGATTCCAATATTATCCCGATCGAACTACACGTCTTATTGAAGCGTATTGGGTGGGTGGGCCGGCCCCAGACTCTGTCTCAAATGTGTATATAAGATTCGTAGTCAACTCTCAAAAACCTTTCATTTTATACCCATTTGTGACGTTGGAGATTCATTCCGTTTTGGGGGTTTTTGGAATTGGAGAGGGCCCGTAGATACATTGGACCAAATTCTTATAACAGATGTGTACTCAACTTCCAAACACCTTTTATTTCATACCCCAATCGGTAAATATGTCCTGTTGATGGGTTTTTGGGTAGTGGGGGGCACCTCAGAAACCAAGGAATACATTTTTATATCAGCTTTTACTGTAGATTTAAATACCTTTCATTTGATATGCATATTGTCCCAATCAGTACATATGTCCTGCTATGGGATTTTGGGGGGATAGGAAAGCCCTCAGGTACCAAGGAATAAATTTTTATGGCCGATTTGTATACTACCTTTAAATACCTTTCATTTGATACCCATATTACCCAAAGCGGGTTTTGGGGGTGAGGAGGCCCATATATGTCCTGCTGGGTGGTTTTGGGGGTTGGGGAGGTCCCTCAGGCACCAAGTAATACATTTTTATGGCCGATTTGTATACTACCTTTAAATACCTTTCATTTGATACCCATATTGTCCAAAGCGGGTTTTGGGGGTGAGGAGGCCCCTCAGACACCAAGCAAGGAATATATTTTTATGTCAGATTTGTATTCTACTTTTAAATAACTTTCATTTAATACCCACATTACCCAAAGCAGTAAAAGTGTCCTGTTGGGCGGTGTTTTTGGGGGTGGGTAACTCCCCGACACTAAATGTAACATCTTTATACCAAATTCGTACTCTTAATACCTTTCATTTGGTATCCATATTGGCCCAGTCGGTTAACATGTCCATTCGGGTGGGTTTTGAGATAGGTCGTCCCCCAAGGGTTAGTAGACCCAAAATTTTTATACCAATTTCGTGTTTTTGCACGCATCACCGAGATCTGGCATTTTTGGAAATTGTGGTAAAAGGGAGGGTCCACCGATCTAACAATTTCACTTCTTGAACCCTTACAAGCCGCAATTTTTGTCCGATTTGGCTGAACTTTTATTTATATGATGTGCTCTTTTGTGACTTCCAACCACTGTGCCAAGTGCGGTCCAAATCAGCCTATAACCTGATATAGCTCCCATATAAACCGATCTCGCAATTTCACTTCATTTTGTCATTTCGTTTGCAATACATCGAAATATCCATTTCCGACCCTATAAATTATATGTATTCTTGATCGTCGTAAAAATCTAAGACGATTTACATATGTCCGTCCGTCTGTTTGTTGAAATCACTCTACAGTCTTTAAAAATAGAGATACTGAGCTGAAACTTTGCGCAAATTCTTTTTTGTCCATAGGCAGGTTAAGTTCGAAAAAGGACTATATCGGACTATAGCTTTATATAGTATACTAGCTGACCCGGGCCCACTCCGCTGCGCCTTCTTTTACATTATATGGAACAAAAGTTTCCTTGGAATATTTATTTTCGACAATTAAAGACCTTTTAGTGAAATACCATACCACGAAAATAGTATATCGCTTGACTAACAGTTTAACAATATAAGTGCCTTTATCTGAATCCCATATGATCTTTATTGGTCTACGAATTTATGTTTGGATGTAAGGTGTACTCCATTCTTAAAATACTTCATCTCAGCCCGATATTCTCATGATATCTGATTTAGGGGTTGAGGTGGTCCCCCAGGCACTCGGCCCTGAAAAAATATCAGCATTGTGCTCTTCTTTCAAAACCCATTTAATTTAACTCCATATTGCCAATGGTTTAGGGGAGTTTACACGATGAGGCGTCCCCCAAACACATGGCCCTAAAATAGGTTATCAAATTCGTTTTTTAATCTCAAATACCTTTCATTTGAGCCACATATTGGCATGGTCGAAAAATTTTTTCCCTTTGGGGGTGTTTTGGGAAAGGGATGATGGCCTAAATACATGGTCCTACATTTGGATGTCAAATTCGTATTCTACTCCCAAATACCTTTATTTGAGCCCCATATTGCGATGGTCACTAAAAAATTACTGTTTGCGGGCTATTTTGGGAAAGGAGTAGACCCCCAGAAAATTGGTCCGAAAATGGGTATCAATTCTTGTTCTACCCCCAATACCTTTCATTTAAGCCCCACATTGTCATGGTCGGTAAATATGCCCGATTTAGGGGTGTTTTGGGGGGTGGTGTGGTCCCCCAAATTGTATATCCTGAAAATATCTATTCTCATATATTTCTCATATATTATGTCCGTTTTGGGGTATTGGCCCTAAAAACTATGAATTTTTAGTTCCTTTCTCTTTAAGACCCAAATTGTCTTGGTGAGCAAATACGTCCAATTTGGGGGTTGTTATGGTGGTGGTACGTTCGCTAGACAGTTGGCTCATAATGTTGATATCAGATACGTGGTCTACTCCCACATACCTTTAATTTGAGCCCCATATTTCCATAGTCGGCAAACATGACCGGCTTGGGGATGTTTTGGGGATGGGCGGCCACTTGGTGAGTTGGCCTTGAAAATATATATCGGATTCGTGTTCCACTTTAAAAGCCCTCTTATTTGAGCCTCATATTGCAATAGTCAGAAAATACTTATTATTTGGGTGGTGTTGTGGGGGTGGGGTGGCCCCATAGACACTTTTACCGAATATTGATATCAAATTCGTGCTTTACTCCCAAAGACGTTTCATTTGAGCCCCATATTGCTATGGTCGTAAATTTGTCCCCCTTGGGGGATGTGTTTGGTGAGAGACGGCCCCCCAAACACTTGGTCCCATATTTGGATATCAGATTCGTATTCTACATTCAAATACCTTTTATTTAAGCCCCATATTCCCATGGTCAGTTTATAAGTCCTGTTTGGGAGGTGTTTTGGGGAAGGGGTGGACACCCAGAAACCTTTAAATACCTTTCATTTGATACCCATATTACCCAAAGCGGGTTTTGGTCACTAAAAAATTACTGTTTGCGGGCTATTTTGGGAAAGGAGTAGACCCCCAGAAAATTGGTCCGAAAATGGGTATCAATTCTTGTTCTACCCCCAATACCTTTCATTTAAGCCCCACATTGTCATGGTCGGTAAATATGCCCGATTTAGGGGTGTTTTGGGGGGTGGTGTGGTCCCCCAAATTGTATATCCTGAAAATATCTATTCTCATATATTTATATATCATTGCCCTCAAAATTGGACATCAAATTCGTTTTCTAATCTCATTTAAACTCCTTATTGCAAAAGTCAGCTAATATGTCCGTTTTGGGGTATTGGCCCTAAAAACTATGAATTTTTAGTTCCTTTCTCTTTAAGACCCAAATTGTCTTGGTGAGCAAATACGTCCAATTTGGGGGTTGTTATGGTGGTGGTACGTTCGCTAGACAGTTGGCTCATAATGTTGATATCAGATACGTGGTCTACTCCCACATACCTTTAATTTGAGCCCCATATTTCCATAGTCGGCAAACATGACCGGCTTGGGGATGTTTTGGGGATGGGCGGCCACTTGGTGAGTTGGCCTTGAAAATATATATCGGATTCGTGTTCCACTTTAAAAGCCCTCTTATTTGAGCCTCATATTGCAATAGTCAGAAAATACTTATTATTTGGGTGGTGTTGTGGGGGTGGGGTGGCCCCATAGACACTTTTACCGAATATTGATATTAAATTCGTGCTTTACTCCCAAAGACGTTTCATTTGAGCCCCATATTGCTATGGTCGTAAATTTGTCCCCCTTGGGGGATGTGTTTGGTGAGAGACGGCCCCCCAAACACTTGGTCCCATATTTGGATATCAGATTCGTATTCTACATTGAAATACCTTTTATTTAAGCCCCATATTCCCATGGTCAGTTTATAAGTCCTGTTTGGGAGGTGTTTTGGGGAAGGGGTGGACACCCAGAAACGTGGTCCCACATTTGGGTGTCAGATTCGTATTCTACTCGCAAATACCTTTCATTTGAGTCCCATATTGCCATGGTCGGTAAATATGTCCGATTTGGGCGTGTTTTGGGGGTTGGGGTGGTCCCCTTACACTTAATCCGTCAATTGGATATCAGATACGTTTTCTTAGCCTAAATACCTTTTATTTGATTCCCATATTGTCGTGATTGGTCTAAATATATGTTTGGTAGGTTTTAGGGTGGGGCAGCCCCCCTAGGTACACAATCCGAAATTTGGATATCAAATTTTTATTTTTAGGGTACTATATGAGAGCACACAAAATTTCGCTTAAATCGCACCACCCATCTCCGAGATCTGGCGCTTCTGAAAATTAGGGTAAAGGGGATGGTCCGCCCCCTTCAAATATCAAAAAATTTAGTAGCCTATTTTTACCACGGTGTCATTATGCACCATCTGTGAAAATTTCAAGAAAATCGGTTCAGCCTTTTCTGAGTCTATAAGGAACAAACAAACAAACAAATAATATTTGTACATAAATTCTTGATCGTCATGATATTTTAAGTCGATCTGACCATGTCCGTCCGTCGGTCCTTCCGTCCGCCTGCCTGTCGAAAGCACGCTGACTTTCGAAGGAGTAAAGTTAGTCGCTTGAAATTTTGCATAAATAATTCTTATTATTGTAGGTCGGTTGGGATTGTAAATGGGTCATACCGCTCAATGTTTTGATATAGCTGCCATATAAACCGATCTTGGATCTTACCTTCTTTAGCCTCTAGAGGGCGCAATTATTATCCGATCGCCCGAGCCATTGCAAGCACATTTATTCACCAATCTTCCCAACATTTTGCGCAACGTTTTTCTCGACGACTACCACAATTCTTAAAGAGTTTAACCGAAACCGATTCAGATTTAGATATAGCTCCAATATATATGTTCGTCCGACTTTAAGTAATATTTCAATAATGGGGTCATTTTCAGCCGATTGTCACGAAAATTGGCAAACGATATATAAATCTCTTATGACACTTATAGAGCAGGTGTAGGGTATTATGCAGTCGGCTCCTTCCGAGTTTTGCCTTTCCTTACTTGTTTTAGGTTAAGATGCTTAGTATAAACAAGTAAGAGCGTGCTAAGATCGACCGGGCCGAATCTTATATACCCTCCACCAGGATAGCATTTGTCAAGTTATTTGCGCGTTATCTCTGTTTAGGCAAAGAATAATAAATAAGAACTGTTATGCTATTGGAGCTATATCAAGTTATAGTCCTATTCGGACAATAAATAAATTGAATGCTTAATATTGTAGAAGTCATTATGTAATATATCAGTCCATTCGGATAAGAATTGCGCCTTGTAGGGGCTCAAGAAGCAAATGTCCGCCCGTTTGTCGAAATCACGATAACGGGTGGACGCGTAAAGCTAGCCGCTTGAAATTTCGCACATATACTTTTTATTGATGTAGGTCGTTGGGGATTGCAAATGTATAAATATCGATTCAGATTTTGATATAGCCCCCATATAAACCGATCCCCCAATTTGACTTCTTCAGCCCCTATGAGCCTCAATTTTCATCCGGTTTGGCTGAAATTGGGAACAAAGACTTGTGATACGACTTTTAACATCTGTGACAAGTACGATCCGATTCGGTCTATAAACAGATGCAGCCTCCATAAAAACCAATCCCCGGTTTTGAATTCTTAAGCCCTTGGTAGACTAAATTTTCACTTGATTTGGTTTAATTTGACCTAAAAACCCAGCTTATGACTTACAACATCAGTTTTATCCGAATCGGTCAATATGGTAAATACCCTAAATACCGCTTTATCATGACATCTTGAGACCATGGAGGGCTCAATCAATTCCCGATTTGATTGCCACAAAATAATCTAAATACAAAGCGTAAATTTTTAGCGGAATCCATGGTGGTTGGTACCCAAGATTCGGCACGCCAAACTTAGCATGTTTTTACTTCTTTTATACCCACCACCATAAAATAGTGTGTATATTCATTTAGACATTCCGTTTGCAACACATCGAAATATTCCTTTCCGACCCTACAAAGTATATATATTTCAGATCGTCGTAAAATTCTAAGATGATTTAACGATGTCCGTGTGTCTGTCCGTCCGTCTGTGGTATTCACTCTACTGTCTTAAAAAAATGAGATATTGTGCTGAAATTTGGCAAAGATACGTCATTTTGCTGCACGCAGGCTTAGTTTGAAACAGTGAGTTGTTTTAAGCTTCCTGACATCCGATCCAAATATGATTTAAATCATACTATATACATATAGCTGGCATATAGACCGATGTTGCAATTTAGGTTCTTAATCCCATAAAAAGTGGATTTATTGCCTGCTTTCGCTGAAACTGTTGCTTGTATAAGAGTTCTCAGGACCAGGACCACGGCACGGCCGAACTTAACACGTTTTTACTTGTTTTAATTTTAACTTAACTAGTCAAAAAACTATTGGACAAAAAATTTTAAACCAGAACAAATTCCTCAATGACAATTGGCTCTTACAAAATTTGTTCGGTTTGTGAAAGGCAAATTTAATCCTACAAATTTTGTAGGATCAATTTTTTTTTAATTATTGGGTTTTTTAGTTTTTATTTGCGCTGTAGCAACCCTTGGAAAAATGTCTGGCTACGCCAATATCCACTCGACTTAGACCCAGATCCCCCTGAACGCACTTTAGTCGCAGAGCTCCTGGATCTGGATATTCAACAGAATCAAGCAGACGAAAGATAGAACATTACACAATGCTAAAACGACATTACTTTCCCTTGAAATGTTTCCTAGCCAGAAAGGACATAGTCCTTCTGCAGCCACTACATTTTCAGAGACAGCTACGTCTTGCAATGCATGTCATATGGCTTCTTGAAGACATCGTTAGCTTCAGCTCCCAAACTCACCAATAAATGCTTCAATTTTGTCTTCCAATGCGTCAATTGAAGCGGGCTTGTCTGTTTAGACATGATCTTTACCATAGCCATACAAAAATTAGTCTAAAGGCGTTAAATCGCATGATCTAGGCGGCCAAGTGACCGGTTACGAACGTGAAATAAAATATTCATGCCGAACTCGCCTCTCAATAAGTCCATTGTTACGCGTGCTGTGTGGCATGTGGCACCGTCTTGTTGGAACCACATGTCATGCAAGTCAAGCTCTTGAATTTTGGTCAAAAATGTTGGATATCATCTCACGGTCCCGTCCACCATTCACAGTCACGTTACGATTCGCATCATCTTTGAAGAAGTACTCTCCAATGACGCCACCAGCCCATAAATCGCACCAAACCGTGACTTTTTCTGGATGCATTGGTAGCCCTTGCAGTGCTTCTGGCTGATCTTCACTCAAAAATCGTCAATTCTGCTTATATACGTACCCATTTAACCAAAAATAAGCTTCGTCGTAAAATGGAAGAAACTCGCGATGAACTTTCTTAACAGAGCAAGCATTTTGATAATAAAATGCTATAATTTGCAAGCATTGTTCGTTTGTAAGATGTAAGTATTCATGGTTATATTATAGACCAAACTGAAGATATTTGACAGTAAAACGAAACACGAAACGTGCCTACGCTGTTTAAACCAGTGTTGCCAAAAATATAATAGCTTAAAAATCACCCTCTATAAGGTTGTCCGATTAGGACTAATATTGCAACAATGTGGTCATTTGTCAAACAATTGACAAACCAGGGACTATGCTATGCCTCTTGAGATTATTGTTGAATTACATAGAAATCCGTTCAGATTTACACATAGCTACATATGTATCGACCGATATTCACACCTAGAGCCTTTACCATCGCATTTCTCAACCGTTTCTCACCTAGCACTACATTGAATTGGTCTACTACGTTTTTACTTTAACATGCATTTCAAGTTTTCTTTTCTGCCAAATGTAAACCATCTCAACGAAAACCGCTTGAGGCGCCTTAATGGCATGTCGCCATTTTATTTTTCATCCTCACAAATGAGCCAACATAAGCCAACATAAAATATGACACTTCAAGCTCAGATAACACGGTACACGCAAAAGCCACTCTTGCGCTTACCTACCTGCCTAGCTATAGCGCTAAGTGCTTGTCATTGCGACATTGTTTGCAAACAATCAGCACCCCCATGGTGACTTTTTGTTCAATCAAAATTACCCCCATTAAAATCAGGCTTTTCAATTAATGTTAAGAAGCCATTTATTATATCTTGCGGACAATGGGACCACGGCACGTTTATGCAAAGCATCGTTTTAAGTATTTTTAATTAATAAAACTCATACGCAATGGTGGCAAGCAAACAAAACAAGACTACACAAATGGCAACGCCCGGCCACAACCTTGAAGACAGAAGGAAGCAACAAATTTCTTAGTATTTGTATACTTCACTGTCGCTGAGCTCCATATCTTCACCCTGTTCTTTTCAAACTGAGGAATGAAAGGCTATTTGAGTAACTCTTTGCTCTATTAAGGCTTTCATTACGGTTGATGTTGCCATTTATAGATGCTAAATGCAAAAGTGCAATGTTCTTGCAGAATTCTAATGAACAACAACAACTGTAACTACGAAAAGTGCATATCGAAACAGATGTTTTGCAAAAGTGCAATAAATGGAAATTTTGAAATTTAAGTTTGTTTTTATAAAGCATTACAAGCGATGTTAGTTAAGCTTTATAAACTAAAAACTAAGCAGTTTTGAGTTACTACAGTTTTGTTTAACAGCTGCCACTTTCCAACAATGACAATCACGTGTCTCACGCACTCTAAGCTAGAACTTACTTGACTCAACTACAAGTAGGGTTGCACTTATCCACTGGCAAAAGCTAACTGTTGATGACGATAACGATGACAACGTTGTCAATGTCGACAGGAGAGAGTGGATGTAGATTATACAGATGATGCTGATGAGCAACCACTCAACGCCATTTCATAGAAACAAAAGAAATGTAAACATTGAGCGTTGAGTTGGAATGGTACAAGGTAGACAATAACGTGCTGCCAATCATGGAAAGCTAGTAACACAAAACTGTCTTTAGAACATTATACAGATTGTTTAGGTACACTAGGAAAAAGTATAACGAATACCAGTGAGTACAGGTGGATAGTTGGCACTTGAAAATATGCCATGCAATATCTAAACAAATTAGCTGAAAGTGGCAATATACATTCCTTTTGCTTATTGCCATTGTGTGGAACAAATAGAAATTGTATATATAAAAGTAAATTTGAGTTGGTTTGTAGGTTCCGTTTAGACTCAAAAACAACTTTACCAATTTTCTTCAAATTTTTCATTGCTGGTGTAGAAAGATCCTGTGGTGAAAAAAGGTACTTCATATTTTATATCCTCCACCGAAGGATCGGGGTATATTCATTTTGTTATTCCGTTTGCAACACATCAAAATATCCATTTCCGACCCTACAAAGTATAAATATTTACGATCGTCGTAAAAATCTAAGACGATCTAGCAATGCCCGTCCGTCTGTCTGTTAAAATCACGCTACAGTATTTAAAAATAGTGATATTGAACTGACACTTTGCACAGAATCTTTCTTTCTCCATAGGCAAGTTAATTTCAAAGATGGGCTATATCGGACTATATCTTGTTATAGCCCCCATATAGACCGATCCGCCGATGTGAGGCTCTTCAGGTTGTGTTAGGCCCTTCGACATCCTTCTTCAATTTGGCCCAGATCGGTCCAGATTTGGATATAGCTGCCATATACACCGATCTCTCGATTTAAGGTCTGGGTACCATAAAAGGCGCATTTATAGTTCGATTTCGCCAAAATTTGGGACGGTGAGTTGCGTTAGGCCCTCCAACATTCGTCTTCAATTTCCAGATTTAGATATAACTGCCATATAGACTGATCTCAGGATTTGAGGTTTTGGGCCCATAGACCGATCTCAGGATTTAAGGTTTTGGGCATTTATTATCCGATTTCGCTGAAATTTGGGACAGTGAGTTTGCTTCAGATCGGTCCAGATTTGAATATAGCTGCCATTAGACCGATCTCTCGATTTAAGGGCTTGGGCCCATAAAAGACGCATTTATTGTCCGATTTCGCAGCAGTTTGGGACAGTGAGTTGTGTTGGAAGCGCAGAATTTAGCACGTCCGCCTCTGACGATGAACGCCTGGGTTCGAACCCTGACGGGACCATCAGAAAAAAAATTTCAGCGGTGGTTTTCCCCTCCCAATGTTGGCAACATTTGTGAAGTACTATGTCAAGTAAAAACTTCTTCTTAAATTTGGATATAGCTACAAAAAGACCAATATTGTGTTCTACAAAATTGAACAATGACTTGTACTTATTAGAACACTCAATTTCCGTGCCGAATTTGGTCCAAATCGAAACATATTTCGATATAGCTGCTATGGGGGCATATATTATGAATTTTTCACTGGATTATGACGGAAGGTGCTTTACATATATACCCGAGGTGGTGGGTATCTAAAGTTCGGTCCCAACCTTTTTATACCCTACACCTATTTTCATCAATATCGGTTCAGATTTGGATATAGCTCCCATATATATTTATCGCCGTATTTGCACTTACATGGCCGTAGTAATAACAATTTTCAAACGATCTATTCCAAAAAAGTCGGTTTAGATTTAGAAATAGCTCAATATCTCAATTTTTGAAGGC